>NW_026705887.1:0-300000 GCF_029867415.1 Vicia villosa | reverse complement strand
TATATATATATATATATATATATATATATATATATATATATATATATATATATTTTTAAATATTTTCAATTATTAATGATTTTTCTATTAACAATTATATATCACTAACAACCAAACACTTTCAAATGATTTAAGATATAAATGAACTAATCCGTGTTGACCTATTTTAAACTTTTTTTTTAAATTATTATTTTAATTTATAACCTAATTTTTATGTATGCAATTTGGTCAAATTTCTTTACTTCACTTTTTCATATTGTTCAAAAAATACTACACCACAAAAAATGCACCCGGGCGACAGCACGGGTCTATGACTAGTTGTGAAATAAAAGAAAAAGTCTTGTTAACCAATTTATTGACACATGTTCAACCCCGTTAGTTACATGTACCTGTCACTAGCTCATGAAACTGGCCGCCGCCGGCCAAGCAGTGCTTGTGCTTCTATCTGCTTACCAACTCTGCCTCCTCTTTTCTTATTTTTTGCTTGGGAATATAATAGTCTCACTTGTTTGGAATTATTTGATAGACCAGAATTGAGTTTTCTTTTTCCTTTGTTGTTGTTGAAAGAAACAGTCATAGAGGATATTTGAAGACCAAAGTAAACAAAAATACATGTTGTTCAACACGGAAAATATAGATATACGATGGAATTAAAATAAACTTACATTTACGCCCTGCTTCTTTTTTTATAAATAGAAATTATATTAAACTAGAAAAAGAGGATACAAGATTACAAGGGACCAAACCAAAATCCCTTAAAAAAGATTAAGTCAAGGGATATCATCTTTGTCAAATAAGAATTCTCTAGTAATATCATTATAGATAAAGTTAAATCAAATGAAAGATTTAACTTTGAGATCAATAGTAACCAAGATATCCGCACCAGAATTGGCCCCATGATAAATGTAAGTGATTAAAAAATAGAGGTAAATAAGTTTTTAATCCTTATAAATATTGTAGTTTTTATTTTCAGTCCTTTCTTGCCTTTAGGCAACGATTTTTACAACAAAAAAAACTGTTGTCAAAACTAGCTAAAACCGTTGCCAAAATTTAGGAGGGATTAAAAATGAAACTGCAATATTTATAAAGAGTAAAAACTTATTTAATCCTAAAAATAATAGAACTTATTTATCTTTATAATAAAAAAAAATTTATACAAAAGAATCAATCATTGTAAATAAATAAAAAAACAAGAGTACAAGGTACTACTACTATCTGATGTTGATGTTTTTCTGTTAATAAAATAATTATTTGAAAGTACTTAAAATAAGTTACTGAGTTTTTTAAGAAAATTATAATTTTTAAAGTATTATCTATTATTGTGAAAAAATGAAAAGATATTTTTTTAAAGAAATTATAAATTAAAATTGATTGTAACTATTTCTCATTAAAAATTATCGTAAATATTTTTATAGGTTTAACATTTTTTTATCATTTATTTTTATTCCAGATTCTTTTTATTCCATTAACTTAAAAAAGGTTTTTATTGTTTATTTAACTCTTATACATTTTTTTTGACAACTCTTATACATTTTAGTTTTTTTTTTTTCATATTAAAGACGAGACTTTTTAAACTAAGCGATTAAAATGAACTTTAAGATTAAATTATGGTATAAAAATTATTTGCTTCCTTATATTTGTTGATTTAATAATTGTGTAGAGATATCTCTTGAAGAAATATGAATTCGATCTTATTTATTTATTTTTGTATTTATCAATAACTATATGCCAATTTTTTATATATTTATTATGATATTTTTTTTAAATAAATTTTCAAGTTGAGAAGTTATTTTTAATATTTCTTTTTTAAAATATAACTTTTACAAAATATGTTATTGGCGCAAAGCTAAGTACTTAGCGTGGACATTTTAACAAAAGAAGCAAAGTTATTCAAACTTTGATCACATCATCAACCTCACCAATCACAAAATAGTTCAACGACCAAGACTTTTGAGTTTGAGATGACACTTCTTTTAAACTCCTTTCTTCACTCTCTTCAACTTTCACAGAAAACCACTTTACTTTTCGCACCATTCAAACATGAATCAGCAGCATGGACTTCAACATCTCATCTTCACTTTCACAATTTCAATCTTTTTAGTCGCACTCGCTTCAGCTCGGCTTTTTCCCGACGTCCCTTCCTTAATACCTCCCGGGATTACTCCCGCCGGCGCGTGGGATGTTTTCCGCAACTTCACGGGTTGTCATCATGGCGAAAACTACAACGGCCTCTCCAATTTGAAAAACTATTTCCATCGCTTCGGTTATATTCCCCACGCGCCGCCGTCAAATTTCTCCGACGACTTCGACGATGCTCTCGAATCTGCTATTAAAACTTATCAGAAGAATTTCAATCTTAATATAACTGGTGAACTCGATGAGAAGACTCTTCATCAGATTGTTTTGCCGCGGTGCGGCGTTGCGGATATCATCAACGGTTCAACCACCATGAACTCCGGCGGACAGACGGAAACGACATCCAACAGTGATAGCAATAGCAAGCCGCGGTTTCACACTGTGTCGCACTTTACTGTATTTCCCGGTCAACCGAGGTGGCCGGCGGGAAAGCAGGAGCTAACGTATTCATTCTATCCCGGTAACGAACTTACGAAAACCGTGAAAAGCGTCTTCGCTACGGCGTTTGCGCGGTGGTCGGAGGTTACCACGCTGAAGTTCACCGAAACAGCGTTGTACTCCAGCGCTGATATTAAGATAGGATTCTTTAGCGGCGACCATGGAGACGGCGAGCCGTTCGATGGAATCTTAGGAACACTTGCGCATGCTTTCTCTCCAACGAACGGGAGGTTTCACCTTGACGCTGCCGAGGACTGGGTTGTTTCCGGCGATGTGTCGAAATCGGCGTTGTCGACGGCTGTTGATTTGGAATCGGTGGCGGTACATGAAATTGGGCACTTGTTAGGGTTAGGTCACTCTTCGGTGGAGGAGGCGATTATGTTTCCGACGATATCTTCGCGGTCGAAGAAAGTGGTGTTGACGGAAGATGATGTGAAAGGAATTCAATACATCTATGGTAGGAACCCGAGTTTCAATGGCTCCACGACCATGTCTTCGCCGGAGAAGAACTCCGGTAACGGTGGTAGAAGCGTCGCATCTCTATGGTCCACGTGGGGACTTTTAAGTTTGTTGACATTGGCGTTTTCGCATTTGATATTATAGGATTTATTTATTTTTTATATTTTTATTATTTAGAAATCATACATAATATTTTAAATGCTAAAACAGTTAAATACCTCGATGTATTTAGATATCATTTTTGTTATATAATTGCTGTTACTAAAAATATTTAATAAAAGGCAATAAAAATAAGTTGTCGTTAGTTTCATCTTCTTCCTCATTTCCACGGTAGAGTCACACCACTGCGTTTATGTTGTCGTTAGTTTGCCGCCATCGTGACGGATTTGGATCCTCGACAGTATTTTACCTGCTACTTGCATTGGTCCATCAATCTTAGCCATTCATTTATCTTTTCTCACTTTTTAAAAGCCATTAGATGAAGCATGAGAGATGAAGGAAGTGAAAGACAGGAGGTAATCTATTTTCCATCATGACCTACCATTTGCTTTTCTTTTACTTTCGGTTTGTTGAATTTTTTTCTTATATATACTTGAAATGTGTTGTTCTTTAAAAAAAAAAAAGGATTTTTTTTTCTTATATATACTTGAAATGTGTTGTTCTGTAAAAAAAAAAAAAAGGAATTTAATTAAAAATGAGTTAAAAAAATTCTTGAACATGAGAATAGAAAATTTTCTTCAAAAAAAATCTGTAACAAACCCTTAAACACAGTATAGATGTGGTCTTGTCTTATTCACTTTGGGGAGATTATCCAAATAATGTTCTTTGCAAGAACATTTGGCGTCCACCGTAGGGCCACTAAAACTAATATGGGCCTTAAGAGCAATTCATGTGACCTTTACTACCAGTAGCTACGACGATAATGCAACTCTAGGTGGCAATTGACCATAACTAGTGGTCATGACACGAGAGCAAAGTATGGAGGATTGTAAATGAAGGTGAAAGTAATCGAGTTATGGCTAGCAAGTCGCCCACGATCAAAAGTCGAGTAGACAAAATTAGTTTTGGAAACATGCATTTATCAAGTGATACCATCAACAAAATCAATAGGTTGGACAATGCAAGATTATATTTTAATTTCTTGTTGGATAAGGCGAGTTATTGTATCTTCCACGTGTAAATCACTCTTAGCTTAACTTTGAATAATGGGTGTCGCTCGTTTCCCGTGCGTGGGCATGAGACTCCTCCTCTTTTTAAATTAATTTATTGAAATTAATCAGGATATCTGCACGATGGTGAAAGAGCCGATGTCTTATTGAAGATGTTGAATTCTCAATAAAGGGTTAGCGCACACTATGGTCAAAAGAAACTAAGATGTCACGCAAATCGAAAGACAAAGAGGACAAAGTTAATTCATCTCATCCGAGAAAGAATCTGACACAAAAACTGAACAATAACTTAAAATTACTACTAACTGATTGAATTCTCTTAGTTTGTATATCGTTTTTGTAGGGAAAGAATCGGGTTTGTTACAGGAGAGAAAGCAAGCCAGCTTGGAATTGACGAGCTACACCAACATGGTCATGTTAATAAAACCTCTAACCTATTTCCAGCAGGGTCATGTTAATAAAACCCCTGACCTCCTTTGACGTCAACTTCGAATAGAGCTCTGAACGTCGTCCATGCAAATAAAATCCTATGACCCTATTGATGCCAACTCCGAATGGAGCTCTAAACGTTGGTCGTGTTCAATAAAACCTAAAAAAGCATAATTGGAGATTTGTAACAACATATTTGTTGTGATTAGAAGCCCAAAACCAGTTGGGTACTAGGTTATAAATAGAAGCATTATAACCTACAAAGCCAAGTCAGCCACCATGTAAATTATAAGGGTTGTGTTGGTCGATGAACCACCCGGATTATGGGATGGTCATCATGCTCTCACTCAGAAGCCTTTAGGTAATGAGTTGAGTATTTTTCTTGGAGAAAGCTTTTAAGCAACTCCAAGTATGTGTTCTTAGTCTAGAGTCAAGTCTGAGTATGGAGGGAAGTGCGGATTCCTGCCTGGCATAGGAGTGTGTCTCATCATCATGGAAGTGTGTCTTCTATTATGTGGATACAGGATTATGGAAATTAAGTCGTTGTTACAGCTCCTGGGACTGGAGAACTGTACAACATCAACATAGATTTGTAAAGCAAGTTTTATATAACGCCATGATCAACAAATGTACATGAGTTCAAAGTAAAATCATACAAAAAACCCAACCAAAGAGAAATACACAAAGAAGAAGAGAAATGAACCGAAAATCTCCCGGTTTGTCAGCTCCGTTCGACGCTCAATCCACCCCCAATCATCCAAATGTAACCTCCGAAGTTGTTTTCTAAGCTAATCTATCCAAAAAATGAAGGTTGATGGAGTTGGGAACAAATACCCCAAAACCATAACCTAAAAATGTGATTTTTACCCCTTTTTAACGAGCTGCTATATGTCATGGTCGCTCAGCGAGCTCTTCTCCATTTAGCGGATGACAGCAAAAGTGAAATCTTGTTTTCGCCATAACTCGAGAACCGTAACTCCGAATTGCGCCCGGTTTGAAGCATTGGAAAGCTTATTCAATGCTCTATCCAATAATGAATGAATGGAAACCAAAATGGTGATTTTGGTCATCCTTATTTTGAGCCTATGGAAGTCCGCTTGACGGTGGCTAAGCGGGCTTGCACCAAAACTGCGAAATCGAAGTCGTGCCTTTGACACTTTATTCCTCAAGGCTCCAATATGCATAACTACCTACAAAACACAGGAAATACTATCAAATGGTATAAAATTTTATGAAAATACAACTATTCACAAAGTATACGTATTTATACACAAAACGGAGAATTATTCAAACGGTATTAACAAAAGTATCGATAAGTGCCACTATTTACATACACAAAATAAGTACATTTTGGCACTTATCAAACTCTCCCCAACTTGAAACTTTGTTTGTCCTCAAACAATGTCAAATAAATCAAAGAATTGAAAGTAATAAACCAAAGAATTGTGAATCAACAAGTTTTGAAAACCAAAAACAAATGTATGGCTTAATACAAAAACGTATAAACAAAGTAAATACTTACAACTATCCTACAACGACAACATATAAACGAAACGAATCCTAAGCACAAAAAGCATACAAAACATTCTAACACAATACATGCTCACATCATGAATCATACCTAGCAAAAATTCATCAATGGATGAAGAACACACAAAGGTGAAGGACTTTTAACACTCATCCAACAATCTTGCAAACAAAAGATTAAACTATGCATTCATCCAAAAATCATAATGAAGATACAAAAGCAAGAATCACAAGGACTTTTCAAGGTTGTAATGTGGCTTGGTTAACAAACAAGGGATAAGTCTTAAGGCTAATCGAAATAAAAACTTGCCTAAACCTAAGAGAGTGATCAATCCACAAAGTTCTAAGCAACAAAATCTTGATTAAACTTCTTCCTTAACCACAAGTTTCTCAAACCAATCACAATACTTATTAGCACAATTATTCATTTCTCTTTTCTTTTTGTTTTTCAAAACTTTTTCACATTTTTTTCTTTCTTTTTCTTTTCTTTTCTTTTCACATTTTTTTCTTTTCTTTTCAACCTCATAGCAACAACCAAATAAGTGCACAATCATTTTTCTCCCCAACTTGAATTCAACCACATCATCATGTGAATACTCCCTACTTTCTAAGGCAAGGTAAGAATTCATACCAAAAATCATGGTTGAGGGTTCAAGAAAACAAAGAATCAAGCATCCATGCAAAAATGAGAACTAAACACTCAGAGATAAGCATTTAGCAAAAACAACATGGACATTGACAAAAAGGCTCAAAAGGGTTAACAAATGATCACACACTCACAAGGTGAATTGACTATTTGGTTATGGTGGTTGTGCTCAAAATGAAACAAAATGCCTTGATCCTTTTCATGCTTTCATAAAATCAACATAAACAAAAGATTAAGCATAATAAAATCCAGTTAAAACAAAGATTGTGGCCTCCAGCATATATGAACAATGGAAAGCTTCCTCACATTTATGGTTTGGGAACTAAAGTGATTCAATCAATAAGCAAGTAATGCAAAAGAATGATTGGTATGGTAATTGTACAAATGAAAAGTTTCCTAAACATGTTATGCTATAGAAAGCGATAAATGAGTACCTAGAATGGTACGACTTCAAAAACAATATCCTACCATACATCCGCAGGTTGAAACACTCAAGCTTTAGAAAATCACCTAAAAAATCTTCGAATTACCGAACAAAATTTGAGTACAAACAACCAATAAAAGAATTAGAAAAATAAAACTAGTATCTACTACTAAATAGCCTTGGTGAAAGTGGGAAAAAGGAGTGAACCAAGTGGAATAGGAATCCCACTGGTACAAAGCAAGAAAACAATATTTTATTATCATCACTTAGCGGAGCTAGGCTCGCTTAGCGAATGACAGAAAAACCTGAAAAATCAGAACAGAAACAGCTGTTCCAATTTTCCTCCACTTCACCTAAATACTTCTTAATCCTAATTATAAACAACATTTACAATCGTTGGGGTGCCTCCCAACAAGCGCTTGTTTTACGTCGTTAACTCGACGCCTTTGTTGTTTCGGTGTTTGGAAAGTAGCTTCCTCCAATCATGCCATGGTGACGTCTCATCACACAAGCCTAAAGAAAGTGTCCTAACCAAAGCACTCAACAAACGTTACAGGTACAAATATATACAATGATTAAACGAACATAAAAACGAAAGTATACAACTATATACACAAACAAACACATATATACAAGTATGGAACAAATTATTATCATACAAAAAGAGAAAATTGGTGAATGTTGGATTCACAAGTTGAAAAGTGAAGATTTTGAATAACGAACTGGTCTGATCTCAACGTGTTTCACCAACATTCACCAACAAAGTATACTTGTATGCAAACATATACAAGTAACTATATGGTGAACATAAACAAGTAAACATGTACAAGTAAATATATACACGTGAAACTATACAATATATACGTTATATACAAAGCTCAAAACCTTATAAACTATTGCGATGCAATTCAAGCAACCATCCCCGGCAACGACGCCATTTTGTTGAATGCAGTATAGGGCAAGCAACAAAAAAGATTTGGAAATATTGATCCAGGAATTATCGTCCTCAAAGATGGAGAGATTCCATTCAACAGTTTCTACGGTTTCGAACTTTGGATTGAATGAGCAAAAAGTAAACAAAGATATAGACAGGAAAAGAATAAACACATTCTTAGAAGAGAAATAACTTATCAGAAATGTAAATATATTCACTCTTCACAAACATACACTTACCAATCCGTTATACTCAACCTACGATACTCATCTATGTCATCATGTATCTCTCACATAAGCGTCCACCTCTGGAGCACAAACGAGATCATCTCACAACTAATGTTATCTCTAACGTGAAGTCGCGAGAACATCCGTATTCTCGCGTCGACGATCTCTCGCGCGCCGCTCAAATACGAAAGCATTAAGTACAGATACCCACAGTGAATGTTAGCTCTAAATCTATCTCTAGAGTTCAGAAACTAACAGATAATCATCCTAGATAAGGATTCAAGACGTTTATCTCTAAAGCAACCCAAATCCCGAGCACAGAGTGATCCGCTGTCGGGCGCGGATTAAAAACGAGTTGTTTTGAACAAAACCGTAGAAAGCGACAAGTGACTCGCGTATCGTATCACAAGGATTCTCTTTGATTATTAACCAAAGGTAAATAGATTTAGGGGGGTTATTTTAGATTTCGATTAAACAAATTAGTGAAAATAAGTGATTATTAAAATAAGCTGAAACGATTAATCTACTGTTTTGGCTTCCTAACTTATCATCGATCCAAATAATTTCCAACTCACAAGCGGATTCTATTCCCTTTTCGATTATAACAACAATTATACAAGCGCAATTGATATTATGTGATGTATGTTCCTAATTCCCAAATTAAGCAAACAGATTATATATAGCAATCGTGAATTAAGCAAACACGACAAACATACGCGGATTAAGCAAACGCGATTAAAGTATAGGAACATGCAACCATCGAAATAAATCAATTAAACCTTGGATAATATCGAATTAAGCAAACAACATATCAAAGATTAGAATTGAAAGGAAATAGATTAATTGGAAAATATAAGAACCTCAAAGTATCGGCAGAAACCGTTTACAGTAGATTAACCTCTAAGAATTAGTTCTTCATGATCAAACGTACAAGCTCTCCCAAAAATGTGAATAGTAAAATCGTGAATGGTCCATGGTGATCAACAGTACCGCGGCTGCTACCCTATGGGAAAATAACACAACCCGTTTTACAATCCAACTGGGTCAAACATACGACCCAGGCCCAAAACTAATGGTTCAAAACTTAAATAAAACTAGTGCTGCAACTTCAACGAATTTTCTGGCCCTGCTACAGTCCGATTCTGACTTCGACTCCAACATGAAAGTTGTAGCTCTCTCTCTTAGCTTTCCGGCGATTATTAGAACGCCTCAATCGGACTCCTGGAACTCCAGATATGATCGTTTCCGCGCAGACTGTTAATGTTGAAAAATTAATACGAAAAACAAATAAGTGCAAAAATAAAATAAAATAGAAAAACATATTAAAACATAAAAATAAATAAAACAAACCGAAGAAATGCTTGAGTACAAACATGGAAGAACATGTATCAAAATGCACTGATCAAATTCCCCCACACTTGAACTTTTGCACTCCGAGCAAAAAGAAAAACAAAACAAAGAAAGCACAAATACATCAACAATTACTCATCCTAGGCTACAAATCTTCTTCGGGTAAGTTTGCATCGACAAGTACTAATCTTGCACACTAAGGATATCGTAAGAACACTAACCACAGTTATGCAGACATAAGCCTCCTAAATACACAAACCAATTCAAATCATATTATTATACCATAGCCTAACTTACTCATCCTTTTTGCTCTTTTTCATTCAGGCGCAATCACATTAAGGTCGTTATCTCCACACACTTATAGCAAGACGACCGGTTAGTGACTCTGATCCTTTTCTGCACGGGGTTCTGGTACTTATGTGGCATAACCCTTTGTTTACTCAGTTGTAGTTGCGGGGGATCAGACCGTAATCCTCCCTACCAAGTTCAGCACCAGAAACCGCTTAACCAACTAACAAAGAATTTTGAAATCTTTTTCATGAAGGTTCTACAACCGTTGGGTTAAGTGACCGGGTGAGGGTCACCAAACTTAGAAGGTGCATTATCTTTTTCTTTTCTTTTTTTTTTCCGGAACATTCACTTATATTCATCGACTTCCCTGCGTAAAGTGTGTGAGAGATGGTGCCGATTGCTGAAATAAACTACTCAAGAGCTGTCAGAGAATGAGAATTTAAGGCTAAAACATAATAAAAAATTAAAATCAATTTCCATATGCAGGAGACTTACGGTGTTAAAACGATACCGATTGTGTGAATTTTTCCAAGTCTCCGCAAACTCGACTCAAATCAGTCTATAGCCTAAAACTTTCAAAATGATGCATATTTATTTATTTTTTTAATCTGAAAACAAAACAAGAAAACAAAAGAAAATAAAAAAAAGAACATAAGCAAAGAAAATAAATGATTCCCTCCCCTACACTTAAAACAAGCATTGTCCTCAATGAAAAGAACTCAAATATAAAGTAAGAGTGAGAGAAAGGAAAGAACACACCCGAGTATTCAAGGAGGATATGTGATCGCATAAACAGCCTTTGCTAGTGAAACCTCTTTTACAATCTCTCCTTCCAAAGTAGGGCTCTCATGGAATAGCCTAATACGGTGTACATTGACCTTGAAATTTATTTTAGTGCCTTCGCCTTTTATTCCAGGATCAAAGAACAATCTCCGAAAAGTAAAAGTGTTGAATGCGCACGTGAAAGTGATGTAATTTATCACAACATCAAAGATCAATGGTTGAAAGGGCTGCCTCACTAATTTTTCTTCATCTGAAAGTGAGATCTTATGCTCATTACATGATGGAATAATATCAAGAATTTCAATCAAAGTCCATCCAATTCCATTTCTATGTTTCTTCAATGATTTCTCTTCATTCTCAAATTCAGTCTTTGATGAATAATTTAAATCTTCAGGAAGTAGTGCAGACTCTAAAGAAGGTGGTTGTTCAACGGATGGTGTGTTTTGGGCAGCCGAGATTTCAAGTTCAACGGCATAAACAACTTCATCGACAACTTCACCTGTAGGAAAAATGTCACCCTGCAAGGCATCATTAATCTCAGCACAAACAACACACACGTTAGTGTCAGTGCAATCAGAACACGAGTAAACATCATCAAAACCAGAAAAAGATGGAAAATTGACAGCTGCAAACAAATCATTATAAGTGTCATCAACAATTTCAGAATCAAGTTTAGGAATGGACTTAACCACCTCTTTATTTTTTTCTGGTGCTGGTTCAACCGATTCAACACTCTTTTCAAAACTCAAGGAAATCGCACTTACATTAGGACCTTTTGGATTCACTACTTTTTGGGAAAGTAGTTGGTGTGATCCTTGAGCTTGTTGCATGACATTCATCAAAGTGGCAAGCTGTCCAATTTGTGTTTGCAAAGTTTGAAGAGTAGAATCTATTTGTTGTTGATACTGGAGATTATTTGCAGCCATTTGTTTGACAATATCCTCTAGTGAAGGTCTGGAAGATGCAAAAGTTGTAACTTGGGGAGGGAAGAATCTTTCTAAGAACACTTTTTTGAGATCATTCCAGCTTGTAACAGAATTCGGCTCAAGGTAGTATAACCAATCTTTTGCAGCACCTTGAAGTGAGAACGGGAAGACTTTCAGCTTGATATGGTCTTCTGTTATTCTTTTAGGTCTCAATAATGTAGAACAAACAATCTGGAATTCTTTCAGATGCTTATGTGGATCCTCACCTGTAAGACCACTAAACCTTGGCAACAAGTGTATTAAACCAGATTTCGATTCAAAGGGAACAACAACATCAGCATATCCAATACATAAACCATTATAATTAACATCAAGCGCAATGCAGCAACAAATGCGAAAATGCCAACAATGTCCTATAACAACCATAAACAAATAGAATGAAGGAACACGATTAAAATAAGTTTATAAAAATATAAAAACACAAAATTTAATCTAATTAGATGAAATAAGAATTTTGAGATTTTTTTTGGGTTTTTTTCGACTCTATGAAAACAGTAAAAAAATTAATTAAAAATAGAAAAACGATGAATTTGACAATTTTGGGTCGAATTCCCTTACTCTTTTAGAGTAAGGGAGTATTGATCGCACTATTTTTCTACTTCCAATAGGCAAAAACTTTTTACAATCGAACACAAGTTTTTCAAAAACTGAATTTTTCGACTCTAAACGCGGATTGGCGAAAACCGCGAGGAAACTACTGCCTAAACGCATGAACACTAAATCTAAGACTCTAAAATCAGTTAATAATAACAAGAATCCCCGGCAACGGCGCCAATTTGATCCGCTGTCGCGCGCGGATCAAAAACGAGTTGTTTTGAACAAAACCGTAGAAAGCGACAAGTGACTCGCGTATCGTATCACAAGGATTCTCTTTGATTATTAACCAAAGGTAAATCGATTTAGGGGGGGTTGTTTTAGATTTCGATTAAACAAATTAGTGAAAATAAGTGATTATCAAAATAAGCTGAAACGATTAATCTACTGTTTTGGCTTCCTAACTTATCATCGATCCAAATAATTTCCAACTCACAAGCGGATTCTATTCCCTTTTCGATTATAACAACAATTATACAAGCGCAATTGATATTATGTGATGTATGTTCCTAATTCCCGAATTAAGCAAACAGATTATATATAGCAATCGTGAATTAAGCAAACACGACAAACATATGCGGATTAAGCAAACGCGATTAAAGTATAGGAACATGCAACCATCGAAATAAATCAATTCAACCTTGGATAATATCGAATTAAGAAAACAACATATCAAAGATTAGAATTGAAAGGAAATAGATTAATTGGAAAATATAAGAACCTCAAAGTATCGGCGGAAACCATTTACAGCAGATTAACCTCTAAGAATTAGTTCTTCATGATCAAACGTACTAGCTCTCCCAAAAATGTGAATAGTAATGTAATACCCCGTATTAAATTAAATGCTCTAATGTTATTAGCTGACACCGAGGTTTTATAAATTGGTACATTAGAGATACTTTTGGACATTTAGTTAGTAGTGTAACTTAAGATATTTTCTTATATCTTTTCCTTTTTGCTTTTCTTCTTCATTCTACAACAAAAGGCAAAGTTAGAGAGAAGAAGTAGAGAGAAGGAAGAGCAAGAGGAGAAAAGAGGAAAAGCTTGGATCTTCATCATTTCTCCGCCGAATCAACTCATCTTCGTCATCAACGACTCATAATCGAGGTGGGTTCTAGTTAGAAACTTATAGCTTTTGATTTATGGATGAAAATCATAAGTTTTGCATTTGGGGGTTTTCTATAAAAACCTAGGTTTTGGACCAAATCCATCTATGATCATGAATAAGTGTTTACAATCCATGAATATATCATATATAGGTTGTTTTTATGCTTTAGTATGATTTGGAATAAGTTTGGGTAGTTTTAGTTGGATTTAAGCGATGAGTGTTATGTGTGGAACAGAGCTGGGAACTCAGTTCTCGCACGCTTCGCGCCGCGAACAAGGGATGCGCGGCGCGAACTATGCAGGTTTCTGGGGGTTTTGGTTCTGCCATCAGTACGCGGCGCGTACAAGGGTTCACGGCGCGAACACTATGGGAATTCTTGAGGGACTTGCCACTGCCTGAGGTTGGCGGCGCGAACATCTATTAGATTTATGAAGGTTGACTACTGCCAGGGGGTTCGCGGCGCGACCAAGGGGCTGCGCGGCGCGAATTGAAGCTTCCTTAACTAGAAATTTTTATTTCAAACATAAAACTGTTTCGGCCATAACTTTTGAACCGTAACCCTGTTTTAATCGCCGTTTAAAGCAGTGGGAGGCTAGAATCGTGTACTTTCTAGTAGTGTAAGTTTTGGAAACAAAAGGAGAATTATTTAATCGAGAGTCGGGAATTTCTTGATTTCTTGGGTTGTTTATCGTTCGGAAACATGTGAACGGTATGCTTTTGGTATGATGTATGTGTACACTATTAATTGTGATAAATTGCCATTTGTTTATAGACAATGATGATAATTGTTGGTTAAGTTCTATTGCAGGTGGATTGGTATACCTTTGTTATATATGTTTATATCAAAGAGGTTTGGATAACTTCATTGTTATGTGAATAATTTATAAGTGAGTAAAACTAGGATTTGTTAGGTAAGTGTAACTTAACAAAGAAAACCTAGGATGAGACATTATATGGACATACGTGTGTTTAGAGTTTTATGAAGAAAGGCTAACAGGCCTAGTGATTTGCGTGAACAATCACCATTGTATGATGTACTAATCAGAACCATTGTTTTTCTTTATTTCTTTTCTTTTGAATGCTAACAGGCATTCTATGTGCAGAGAGGCACTGTGCAGAGAGGCACTAATAATCTTGGCAGGTTTGATTCCCGCTTTTGTGTACGAATGGAACCTAACAGGGTAGAGACTTGTGATGGTGTACGGGCCATGTGAAGTGACGATTCATGAGGGAAGGCTCATGAGTCCGAATCCATATCGTATGTCAAGATTTTCCAAAGGATCCATGACTCGTGCCACCTCCTAGACGTAGAAGGGGACGAGAATAGAGGGATACCTTGGTAACGGTTTTCCGATTAGTAATATTGTGGTTGAGTTGTTGAACTCTATGTATGATTCCATATAATGTTAGTGTGTGAACTCAAGGTCTAGTTCCTTGTTATGACTTGAGATTGATAGGCTAGAACCCTTTAGAGCCGAGAGGATCCATAAGATAGGGAACTCACTGAGATTTTGTATCTCACCCCATTATATATTGATTTCAGGTACCACAGGTTCCGCGAAGGGTAAGGAGAAGGCAATTTGATTTCCTTATTCCTTATGTTTCTTTTTGGATATGGCGAAGCTTCCGTTGTGGATTTCTTTTGTGATCATTGTTTGATCTAGTTCTTAGTATTTTCTTTTGGACATCTTGTATGTATTATGCCATTTGGTAGAATCTTTGTGTTAGGGCATTAATATGTATAATGTGTTGACTAGGAACTTATAAGTATTTTCAGTACCAAATACTTGGATTCATGTATACCTATATGCTTTGATGTAAGTATTTATATATGGGTGTTACATATGGTATCAGAGCAGGTCGTATCCTCGACCTAGCCATGAGATATTATAAGTGTTCTTTCTGTCCAAGATGTGTTGTGTTCACATGAGTTTTGTTGTGTTATGACTATGGTATTGAGCCTGATCAACTTAATCCCATTTTGATGACCTCTAGGAACATGGCGGACGGACGCAGGACTCGTGGTTGACCCCCCACACGGCCTCCACAAGTGAATCCACCGGATGGCGGTGCGAATGTTCCATGGCCCCAGTTCATGCAACAGATGCAACAGCAGTAGAATCAGTTCATGCTGCTGATGATGCAACAGATGAATGGCGGTCATAATGTTCCCGTGGTTGTGCCCGAAGCTGTAGGTAGGACTTATAGGGATTTCATTCGCATGAATCCTCCGGAATTTCATGGCGGACTAGATCCTATAAAGGCGCATGAGGGGGTGGCCAATGTGGAAGGAATCTTTGAGATCGTGCATTGTAGTGAAGAGAACAAGGTGGTGTTTGCTTCTCATTCGCTGAAGGGTCCAGCTATGAGATGGTGGAAGGGTGCTTCTGCTTTGATGACTACTCAGGAAGTACCTAAGGAATGGGAAAATTTCAAAACCACTTTTATGGAGAAATACTTTCCTAGTTCGCTGAGGACTAAGAAGGAGTTGGAGTTCCAACAGTTAAGGCAGGAAAATATGTCAGTGGCTACTTATGCTGAGAAGTTTGAAATTTTGGCTGCTTACTCTAGGCAGGCCGCGTATGCTCCTGATGAGAGTTGGAAGGTGGACCAGTTTCTGTTTGGTTTAAGGGCTGATATTTCACATAGTGTGTCCCAGAGGGAGTTCACTACTTATACGGAGTTGTTGCGACAATGTTATGTGGCTGAGACCAGTTTGAAGAAAGTTCAAACTGAGGAAGATTTGAAGAAGAAGAATCAACATGAGAGAGGAAGGCCAAGCCAACAATTTCGACCTAGGCCACAAGCTTTCAAAGGGAAGCAAGTGCAAGGTTCTCGATCTAGTGCACCTCCGGTGTGTCGTAGTTGTGGTAGGAATCACCTTGGAAGGTGTAACTTTGAAGGGGTGAAATGTTTTCATTGTCAGCAAGAAGGGCATATGGCTAGGAATTGTCCTCAGAATAGGAATCAAGTGCAAGGAAGGGGTACTGGTAGAGTTTACACCTTGGATGCTAAGAAGACCAAGGGTGATAACTCTTTGATTGCGGGTACGTGTTTCATTAATGGGCATTCTTGTTTTGTTCTATTTGATTGTGGAGCAACACACTCTTTTGTGTCATTGCAATGTATGAAGCGACTTGGGTTGCAAGCTACTCCTTTATTTCCTCCTATGGCGGTTACTACTACTATGGATGAGATGGTCGAGACACCGTTGGTGTGTGAGAATTGTGTGTTATCTGTGGGTGGTAGGAATTTCCAGATTGATCTTGTCTGTTTACCACTTAAGAAGGTAGATGTTGTGTTGGGAATGGATTGGCTTTCTGCTAATTCGGTATTCATTGGGTGTGAAGAGAAGTTAATCATTATCCCATCTGAAGAAGCTACTCCGAAAGATGTTTTGACTACTATACTAGAAGGTACGGTAGGCATGATTAATTTCTTGTTTGAGAAAGAGAAGTCTGTTCTGTTGGTTCTTACTGAGGAGACGGGTGACAAGTTAGAGGTTTCGCAAATTGCTGTTGTTAGAGAATTTCCTAATGTTTTTCCTGAGGATGTCACTTCTCTTCCTCCGGAAAGGGAAGTGGAATTCTCTATTGACCTGATACCGGGAACGACTCCTATATCCGTTTCTCCGTATCGGATGGCACCGCTTGAATTAAGAGAATTGAAGGGGCAATTGGAGGAGCTGATGGCTAAACATTTTGTGCGACCTAGTGTCTCACCGTGGGGAGCTCCAGTGTTATTAGTAAAGAAGAAGGATGGTGGGATGAGACTATGTATTGATTACCGTCAGTTGAACAAAGCCACTATCAAGAACAAATACCCTTTACCAAGGATAAATGACCTGTTAGATCAATTGAAAGGAGCCTGCGTGTTCTCGAAGATTGATTTGCGGTCGGGTTATCACCAAATCCGTGTGAAGAGCTCAGATGTGCCAAAGACTGCCTTTAGAACCCGTTATGGTCGTTATGAATTCTTGGTGATGCCTTTCGGTGTGACGAATGCTCCAGCTGTTTTCATGGATTATATGAATCGGATATTCCAGCCTTACTTAGATCAATTTGTGGTAGTCTTTATTGATGACATTCTTATTTATTCTCGTACTCCACAAGAGCACAAAGAACACCTGAGGATTGTTCTGTCGGTATTGCTAGAAAATCAATTGTTTGCTAAGTTAAGCAAGTGTGAGTTTTGGATGACGGAGGTAAGATTTCTTGGTCATGTCATATCTCAAGGAGGTGTGGCAGTGGACCCGTCAAAAATTGAAGCGGTAATTAATTGGGAGAGACCGAGTAATGTCTCAGAAGTCCGAAGTTTCTTGGGCTTAGCCGGCTACTACAGAAGATTTATAAAAGGGTTTTCTCAATTGGCTTTACCAATGACTAGACTTACCCAGAAGGAGTGTCCTTATGATTGGGATTCGGGGTGTGAACAGAGTTTCATGGGCTTGAAGGAAAGATTGACGACTGCTCCTGTTTTAATCGTTCTTGATCCAAATAAGTCCTATGAAGTATTTTGCGATGCTTCCAAGAAAGGATTAGGAGGAGTATTGATGCAGGATGGTCAGGTGGTAGCATACACATCTCGACAGTTAAAGGTTCACGAAGAGAATTATCCCACTCATGATTTAGAATTGGCTGCGGTTGTTTTTACCCTAAAGGTGTGGCGTCATTACTTGTATGGAGTTTATTTTGAAATGTTCAGTGACCACAAGAGTTTAAAGTACCTATTCGATCAGAAGGAGTTGAACATGCGTCAGAGGCGGTGGATGGAATACTTGAAGGATTATGATTTTGACTTGAAGTATCATCCAGGCAAGGCAAATAAAGTGGCGGATGCCTTGAGTCGGAAGGTGTTAAAGAGGGCCGAATTGATGATGTTAGAGTATGCATTATTGGAAAAATTTCGAGATCTCAACCTTCAATTCCTTTGGACCCAAAATGGAGTATTGATGGGAAACTTGAATGTTAATTCTATTTTGAGAAATGACATTCAACAAGCACAAGTGTCAGATGCTAAGTTACAAGAGGTGTTGGTTCAACCAGGGTTTACTCGAGCTACGGATGGAGTGATTATGTTTAATCAGAGGATTTGTGTTCCGGACGATGCGTTATTGAAAAGAAGGATTTTGGATGAAGCTCACAAGGGTGCTTTCACTATACATCCGGGTTCTTCAAAAATGTATCAAGATTTGAAAAGAGATTATTGGTGGTCCGGAATGAAAAGAGATGTCGCGGTGTACGTATCAGAGTGTGCGGTATGCCAACAAGTAAAGATTGAACATCAAAGACCAGGTGGATTGTTACAACCACTAGAGATTCCAATATGGAAGTGGGATAGTATTTCAATGGATTTTGCGGTTGGATTACCTCGTACTCAAGGTGGATATGATTCTATTTGGGTGATTGTAGATCGGTTGACGAAATTTGCACATTTCTTAGCCGTGAAGACTACTTACAAGGCAAGTCATCTTGCACGATTATTTGTTGCAGAAATTGTGAAGTTGCACGGTGTACCCTCTAGTATTGTGTCGGATAGAGATTCAAAGTTCACTTCGAGGTTTTGGAGATCTTTTCAACAAGCGATGGGATCTAAATTATGTTTGAGCACGTCGAACCACCCTCAGACGGATGGTCAAACGGAGCAAACGATACAAATCTTGGAAGATATGTTAAGAGCTTGTGTGCTTGAAAGTAGAGGAAATTGGAAGGAGCTTTTACCATTGATTGAATTTGCGTACAATAACAGTTATCACGCAAGTATCGGTATGGCACCTTATGAGGCATTGTATGGGAGGAAATGTAGAACACCGTTGTGTTGGTCAGAAGTTGGTGATGATAGAATTTTGGGACCCGAAATTATTCAAGAGACCACAGACAAGATTAGAATGATTCGTGAGAAGGTTAAGCAAGCACAAGATCGTCAGGAGAGTTATGCGGATAAGCGTAGGAGGCCTTTGGAGTTTGTGGAAGGTGACCATGTATTCTTGAAAGTTACTCCGAGATTGAGGTTAAAGGGACCGTTTAAGTCGAGGAAGTTAAGTCCGAGATACGTGGGACCGTATGAGATTCTAGAAAGGATTGGTGAAGTAGCTTACCGTTTAGCCTTACCACCTTCTCTATCAGAAATGCATGATGTTTTTCACGTGTCTCAACTGCGGAAGTTTATTCCCGATCCTCTTCAGCCGGTGTTACCAGATGCAATTGAGATAGAATCAGATTTGACTTTTGAACCTTTACCGAGCCGCATAGTGGGAAGAGAGACTAAAGTGTTACGAAACAAGGAGATTCCTCTTGTTAAGGTTCAGTGGGATGTGACGCATCCGGGTGATGCTACATGGGAACTTGAATCGGAAATGCGGGATGCTTACCCTCACCTTTTCAGGTAATTCTTAAATTCGAGGAAGAATTTCTATTTAAGGGGGGGAGGATGTAATACCCCGTATTAAATTAAATGCTCTAATGTTATTAGCTGACACCGAGGTTTTATAAATTGGTACATTAGAGATACTTTTGGACATTTAGTTAGTAGTGTAACTTAAGATATTTTCTTATATCTTTTCCTTTTTGCTTTTCTTCTTCATTCTACAACAAAAGGCAAAGTTAGAGAGAAGAAGTAGAGAGAAGGAAGAGCAAGAGGAGAAAAAAAGGAAAAGCTTGGATCTTCATCATTTCTCCGCCGAATCAACTCATCTTCGTCATCAATGACTCATAATCGAGGTGGGTTCTAGTTAGAAACTTATAGCTTTTGATTTATGGATGAAAATCATAAGTTTTGCATTTGGGGGTTTTCTATAAAAACCTAGGTTTTGGACCAAATCCATCTATGATCATGAATAAGTGTTTACAATCCATGAATATATCATATATAGGTTGTTTCTATGCTTTAGTATGATCTGGAATAAGTTTGGGTAGTTTTAGTTGGATTTGAGCCATGAGTGTTATGTGTGGAACAGAGCTGAGAACTCAGTTCTCGTGCGCTTCGCGGCGCGAACAAGGGATGCGTGGCGCGAACTATGCAGGTTTCTGGGGGTTTTAGTTCTGCCATCAATACGCGGCGCGAACACTATGGGAATTCTTGAGGGACTTTCCACTGCCTGAGGTTGGCGGCGCGAACATCTGTTAGCGGCGCGAACACTGTGAAGATTTATGAAGGTTGGCTACTGCCTGGGGGTTCGCGGCGCGACCAAGGGGCTGCGCGGCGCGAACTGAAGCTTCCTTAACTAGAAATTTTTATTTCAAACATAAAACTGTTTCGGCCATAACTTTTGAACCGTAACCCTGTTTTAATCGCCGTTTGAAGCAGTAGGAGGCTAGAATCGTGTACTTTCTAGTAGTGTAAGTTTTGGAAACAAAAGGAGAATTATTTAATCGAGAGTCGGGAATTTCTTGATTTCTTGGGTTGTTTATCGTTCGGAAACATGTGAACGGTATGCTTTTGGTATGATGTATGTGTACACTATTAATTGTGATAAATTGCCATTTGTTTATAGACAATGATGATAATTGTTGGTTAAGTTCTATTGCAGGTGGATTGGTATACCTTTGTTATATATGTTTATATCAAAGAGGTTTGGATAACTTCATTGTTATGTGAATAATTTATAAGTGAGTAAAACTAGGATTTGTTAGGTAGGTGTAACTTAACAAAGAAAACCTAGGATGAGACATTATATGGACATACGTGTGTTTAGATTTTTATGAAGAAAGGCTAACAGGCCTAGTGATTTGCGTGAGCAATCACCATTGTATGATGTACTAATCGGAACCATTGTTTTTCTTTATTTCTTTTCTTTTGAATGCTAACAGGCATTCTATGTGCAGAGAGGCACTATGCAGAGAGGCACTAATAATCTTGGCAGGTTTGATTCCCGCTTTTGTGTACGAATGGAACCTAACAGGGTAGAGACTTGTGATGGTGTACGGGCCATGTGAAGTGACGATTCATGAGGGAAGGCTCATGAGTCCGAATCCATTTCGTATGTCAAGATTTTCCAAAGGATCCATGACTCGTGCCACCTCCTAGACGTAGAAGGGGACGGAAATAGAGGGATACCTTGGTAACGGTTTTCCGATTAGTAATATTGTGGTTGAGTTGTTGAACTCTATGTATGATTCCATATAATGTTAGTGTGTGAACTCAAGGTCTAGTTCCTTGTTATGACTTGAGATTGATAGGCTAGAACCCTTTAGAGCGAGAGGATCCATAAGATAGGGAACTCACTGAGATTTTGTATCTCACCCCATTATATATTGATTTCAGGTACCACAGGTTCCGCGAAGGGTAAGGAGAAGGCAGTTTGATTTCCTTATTCCTTATGTTTCTTTTTGGATATGGCGAAGCTTCCGTTGTGGATTTCTTTTGTGATCATTGTTTGATCTAGTTCTTAGTATTTTCTTTTGGACATCTTGTATGTATTATGCCATTTGGTAGAATCTTTGTGTTAGGGCATTAATATGTATAATGTGTTGACTAGGAACTTATAAGTATTTTCAGTACCAAATACTTGGATTCATGTATACCTATATGCTTTGATGTATGTGTTTATATATGGGTGTTACAAGTAAAATCATGAATGGTCCATGGTGATCAACAGTACCGCCGCTGCTACCCTATGGGAAAATAACACAACCCATTTTACAATCCAACTGGATCAAACATACGACCCAGGCCCAAAACTAATGGTTCAAAACTTAAATAAAACTAGTGCTGCAACTTCAACGAATTTTCTGGCCCTGCTACAGTCTGATTCTGACTTCGACTCCAACATGAAAGTTGTAGCTCTCTCTCTTAGCTTTCCGGAGATTATTAGAACGCCTCAATCGAACTCCTGGAACTCCAGATATGATCGTTTCCGCGCAGACTGTTAATGCTGAAAAATTAATACGAAAAACAAATAAGTGCAAAAATAAAATAAAATAGAAAAACATATTAAAACATAAAAATAAATAAAACAAACCGAAGAAATGCTTGAGTACAAACATGGAAGAACGTGTATCAAAATGCACTGATCACAGAGCAAAAATCTAAGACAACAATCAACATAGATTTGTAAAGCAAGTTTTATATAACGCCATGATCAACAAATGTACATGAGTTCAAAGTAAAATCATACACAAAACCCAACCAAAGAGAAATACACAAAGAAGAAGAGAAATGAACCAAAAATCTTCCAGTTTGTCAGCTCCGTTCGATGCTCAATCCACCCCCAATCATCCAAATGTAACCTCCGAAGTTGTTTTCTAAGCTAATCTATCCAGAAAATGAAGGTTGATGGAGTTGGGAACAAATATCCCAAAACCATTGAAGGATAGAAAAACACTTAGAAAGGGGGGGATTGAATAAGTGTAACTTTAAATCTTGGACGATAAAAATAAATTGCACAATTATTTTTATCCTGGTTCGCTGTTAACGAAGCTACTCCAGTCCACCCCCGCAGAGATGATTTACCTCAACTGAGGATTTAATCCACTAATCGCACGGATTACAATGGTTTTCCACGTAGTCCGCAACTAAGTCTTCCAGAGTCTTCTGATCACACACTGATCACTCCAGGAACAACTGCTTAGATACCCTCTAAGACTTTTCTAGAGTCTACTGATCAACACGATCACTCTAGGCTTAGTTCACTCCTAAGACTTCCCTAGAGTATTCTGATCAACACGATCACTCTAGTTACAAACTGCTCAGCCAACTGCTAAGACTTCCTAGAGTATACTGATCACACGATCACTCTAGTTCCTTACAACTTAATGTAATTCTAAGAGTATTACAAATGCTTCTTAAAAGCGATAATCACAAACTGTGATATTTCTCTTAATCGTTTAAGCTTAATCTCACTAAAATATTACAACAGCAATGTAGTGAGCTTTGATGAAGATGAATATTCTGAGTTTTGATTTGAACAGCGTTTCAGCAAGTTAATTTGAATTGTCTTTGTTCAGGATCGTTAACCTTGCTTCTCATCAGAACTTCATATTTATAGGCGTTGAGAAGATGACCGTTGAGTGCATTTAATGCTTTGCGTGTTCCGTACAGCATTGCATTTAATGTTATACGCTTTTGTCAACTACCTCGAGCCTTGTTCACGCTGTGTCTACTGACGTAGCCTTTAGTAGCTTTTAACGTTCCTTTTGTCAGTCAGCGTAGTCTGCCACGTGTACTTCCTTCTGATCTGATGTTTGTGAATACGACGTTTGAATATCATCAGAGTCAAACAGCTTGGTGCATAGCATCTTCTGATCTTGAAGTGCTTCTGTTGCGTGATACCATCTTCTGATCTTCAGTGCTTCTGATCTCATGTTCTTCTGATGCTTCCATAGACCCATGTTCTGATTCTGCTTCGACCATCTTCTGATGTCTTGCCAGACCATGTTCTGATGTTGCATGCTGAACCATTTGAGACACATCTTCTGAGCGCTGAATTATGCGTACTCTTTATATATTTCCTGAAAGGGAAATTGCATTGGATTAGAGTACCATATTATCTTAAGCAAAATTCATATTATTGTTATCATCAAAACTAAGATAATTGATAAGAACAAATCTTGTTCTAACAATCTCCCCCTTTTTGATGATGACAAAAACATATATAAATGATATGAATTTGCGATCAGAAAGAGTAGACGGCAAAAGACAAATTACACAGCTATAGCATAAGCATATGAATATGTCTCCCCCTGAGATTAACAATCTCCCCCTGAGATAAATAATCTCCCCCTGAAATAAATACTCGAAGAACTTTGATAAAAGACTTCCCTGATTATTTCAGTAGAGACGATCATATAAGCTTCTGCCTTCAGAGAATTCATAGCTTCTGACTTCTGCTTCCATTGGACAGCTTCAGAACTTGAATTTCTTTAGATCTTCAGAACATTCACAGCTTCTGACTTCTGCTTCCATTCAGGACAGCTTTAGAACTTGAATTTCTTTGATCTTCAGAACATTCACAGCTTCTGACTTCTGCTTCCATTCAGGACAGCTTCAGAACTTTGAATGTCTACCAACATCACTTCATGCTAGATTTGTATCAGAACATTGTTGAATGTACCAGAGCATCATCAGAGCATCTCTACATCCTGAAATGTTACAGAACAAAAACTAAACGACAAAAGTCAGCATGAACGAGTTAGAACATAAAATGTATGTTTGAACACATTATATGTATCAGAGCCATATAGGCTGATATAATGTATCAGAGCAAATAATGTATCAAAGCCATAACATTATATGTATCAGAGCAAATAGAATTTTGTCAGAACAGGATAGACAATGATATTCAAATTCTATTATCAGTGCTTCTGATTCATTCTTCTTTCTTGCTTCTGATCTCTGAAGCTTGACAGCACTCAGCTTGCTTCAGTTTCCAAGAGCTTATTCCTTTTACAGAATAACGCTTCTTATGGTTTTGCTTCTAGTGTTTGCTTCTGAAGATTCACTTCACTTCTCTGTACCTGCAAAACACTTAAACCATATAGAACTTGCAGTTCTTGTTAGTGAATGTGTGGGAGCCTTTACCCAGCAACTGATAGATTTAATCAAATCATTTATCATTTATCTTCTCCCCCTTTTTGTCATAACATCAAAAAGAATATTTAAAAAGATTCAGATGCATAAAACGACAAATAGAAAATATTTACTGGAATGTAAAACACAAAGAAACTTTTTTATTGATAACCAAAAGAGGATTACAAGAAGATGTGCAACAAAGAAAAATAAAAACTACTAAGACCAAATCCTAGAACCCTAGCTAAGACAACGTCTGTGCCAGCATGCTTTCACCAGGAGGATGAAACACTCGTCTAGAATAATTTCCAGACAACATTGCTTCGAAAGGATTCACCTTGAGAGGATCATAGGTGATTTTGATCTTTTTGGGTTTGGAAGGTGATGTTTCAACAGCTTTCCTTTTGTTGTTTTGATCATTTTCATTATTTCCTGGGCTTGATGAAGAGTTCATGATGGGTTTGCAGAAAAATGAACAAGTAGGGTTTGATATGGAAGAGAGAGAGAAAAAAATGAAGAAAGATGAGAGGGAAAAAGAAGAGTTTGAAGAGAATTTAAAAGAAAATAAAGTGAAACGAATGATGAAAAGCATTTAATGTTACGTGACATGAGGAGAGATAATAAAGACAAATGAGGTGACTAGCACAGTTACCTATGGTCGGTGTCCCTTCAACTGCACGCGCGTTTATCCATGAATAGTAACGACAGGTTTACCATCCCGAGATAAAACGTAACAGCTGTTTTGCTTTAAAAGAGGTTCTGAATCAACTTAGACAATGAAACGTTAGTAATAACCGAATCATAATTTCTAAAAGAATTCAATCAGAACTTCTGACTAAAAAAGAATGTTCCACATTCATTTCAGAAGATACTCATACATGAGAACTTCTCATCTTCTCATTCTGGGCATAAATCCATACTGATGTTCTTCAGAATGAACTTAAACCTATCTTCAGCCAGGGGTTTTGTAAAGATATCAGCCCATTGATGGTCTGTATCCACAAAGTTTAAAGAAATAACACCCTTCTGAACATAGTCCCTTATGAAATGATGTTTAATCTCAATATGTTTAGCTTTTGAATGAAGAATAGGATTCTTAGATAAACATATAGCAGAAGTATTATCACAGAATATAGGAATGTTACTCTCAAATATCTGATAATCTTCTAGCTGACTCTTCATCCAGAGCATCTGTGTACTACAACCAGCAGCAGCGACATATTCTGCTTCTGTGGTTGATAGAGCAATAGTTGCTTGCTTCTTGCTGTACCAGGAGATCAAATGACTTCCAAGAAATTGGCAACTGCCTGAAGTACTTTTTCTTTCAATTCTGTCTCCAGCATAATCAGCATCACAGAATCCTACTAAGTTGTATTCTTTGGATTTTCTGTAAACTAAGCCAACATTAGTAGTACCTTTCAGATACCTTAGAATTCTCTTAACAGCAGTTAAATGAGATTCTCTAGGATCTGATTGGAATCTAGCACACAAACAAACACTGAACAGAATGTCAGGTCTAGAAGTAGTCAAATATAGAAGAGATCCAATCATACCTCTGTATAACTTCTGATCTACCTTCTTACTTACCTCATCCTTACCTAGGATGCATGTTGGATGCATAGGAGTTTTGGCTTCTTTGCAGTCCAGAAGATTAAACTTCTTCAGAAGTTCCTTCACATACTTGGTTTGGTGAACATATGTTCCTTCTGATGTTTGATTTATTTGTATTCCAAGGAAATACTTGAGTTCTCCCATCATGCTCATTTCAAACTCAGCCTGCATAGACTTAGCAAACTCCTTTCCAAGTGTAGCATTAGATGTTCCAAAAATAATATCATCTACATATATTTGACAGATTAAAATATCCTTTTCAAAGGTTTTACAAAAGAGAGTAGTGTCCACTTTTCCTCTAGTGAAACCATTATCCAGAAGGAAAGAACTTAAGCGTTCATACCAAGCTCTGGGAGCTTGCTTCAATCCATATAATGATTTCTTTAGTTTAAACACATGATTCGGAGACATAGAGTCTTCAAAACCAGGAGGTTGATGGACATAAACTTCTTCATCTATATAACCATTTAAGAAGGCACTCTTAACATCCATTTGATAGAGAGTGATGTTATGTTGACTGGCAAAAGAAATTAGTAGACGAATAGATTCTAACCTGGCCACTGGTGCAAAGGTTTCTGTGTAGTCAATCCCTTCTTGCTGACTATAACCCTGAGCCACCAGTCTGGCTTTGTTCCTTACCACCTCACCCTTCTCACTGAGCTTGTTTCTGAAGACCCATTTTGTACCAATTATATTGAATCCATCTGGTCTAGGAACAAGATCCCAAACATCATTCCTTGTAAACTGATTCAATTCTTCTTGCATAGCAATTATCCAGTCTGGATCTTCTAGAGCATGATCAACAGAAGTTGGCTCGATCAAAGATACAAGACCTAATTGACAGTCTGCATTGTTCTTAAGGAATGCTCTTGTTCTGATTGGATCATCCTTCTTTCCAAGAATAACATCTTCTGAGTGACCAGAGATGAGTCTGGATGATCTTCTGACAGATGGTTCTTCAGATATGCTTAGATCCTTCAGAGAAGCTGATACTTGATCTTCAGATTCTTTGCTTCTGAGAAGCTCTGCTTCTGATGCGTTGCTTCTTGGCTCAACAACTTCTGAGATGTCAATATCACAATCTGCAAAATTATCAAACTGCTTTGGTTTTTCAGAACCAAGCTTATCATCAAACCTGATATTGATTGATTCTTCTACAACCAATGTTTCAGTATTGTATACTCTGTAGCCTTTTGAGCGTTCAGAATATCCAAGAAGGAAACATTTTTGTGCTTTGGAATCAAACTTACCAAGATGATCTTTAGTGTTCAGAATGAAGCATACACATCCAAAAGGATGGAAATATGAAATGTTGGGCTTTCTATTCTTCCACAATTCATAGGGAGTCTTATTAAGAATAGGTCTGATAGAGATTCTATTCTGAATATAGCATGCAGTGTTTATTGCTTCTGCCCAGAAATGCTTAGCCATATTGGTTTCATTGATCATGGTTCTGGCCATTTCTTGAAGAGTCCTATTCTTTCGTTCTACAACCCCATTTTGCTGTGGAGTTCTAGGACAAGAGAAATCATGGGCAATACCATTTTCTTTGAAGAATTCTTCAAAGGATTTGTTCTCAAATTCACCACCATGATCACTTCTGACCTTTATGATTTTACACTCTTTTTCAGATTGAATCTGAATGCAGAAGTCAAAGAACACTGAATGAGTCTCATCCTTGTGTTTTAAGAATTTTACCCATGTCCAGCGGCTATAATCATCTACGATGACTAATCCATATTTCTTTCCTCTGACAGATGCTGTTTTGACTGGTCCAAACAGATCAATGTGCAAGAGTTCTAATGGCCTTGAGGTAGAAACAACATTCTTAGACTTGAATGCAGGTTTGGAGAACTTGCCCTTCTGACATGCTTCACAAAGAGCATCTGATTGGAATTTCAGATTAGGGAGTCCTCTGACAAGATTCAGTTTGTTAATCTGAGAGATCTTTCTCAAACTAGCATGACCTAATCTCCTGTGCCAGACCCACTGCTCTTCAGAAACAGACATAAGACAAGTCACCTTCTGACTCATAAGATCTTGCAGATCTGTCTTATAAATGTTGTTCTTCCTCTTGCCTGTAAATAGGATTGAGCCATCCTTCTGATTTACAGCCTTGCAAGACTCTTGATTAAAGATTATATCATAACCATTGTCACTCAATTGACTGATAGATAAGAGGTTATGTGTTAATCCTTCTACAAGAAGTACATTAGAAATGGAAGGAGAGTTACCAGACTTTATAGTTCCAGAGCCAATTATCTTGCCCTTCTGATCTCCTCCAAACTTGACTTCTCCTCCAGACTTAAGCACCAGGTCTTGGAACATAGACCTTCTTCCTGTCATGTGTCGCGAGCATCCAGAGTCCAGGTACCAGGACATGTTGTGCTTTGTCCTTCTTGCAGCCAAGGATATCTGCAATAGGAATAATCTTATCCTTAGGTACCCACATCTTTTTGGGTCCTTTCTTGTTAGATTTTCTCAAGTTCTGATTGAACTTGGGTTTAACATTATAAGCAATAGGAGGAACAGCATGATAATTTTTAATGTGAGTTTCATGATATTTCCTAGGTTGTGTCACATGCTTCTTGGTGTGTGTTATGTGAAAACTTTGTGCATGTGAAGTGTGCCTAATATCATGAGAGTGGCCATACTTGAACTGATCATACAATGGCTTGTATGTGATTTTCATTTCATCAACAGGTTCAAGTTTGTATGGGGTTTCACCCTCAAAACCAATGCCGACTCTTTTGTTTCCAGACACAACATATATCATAGAAGCTAGCTGACTTCTGCCAATACTTCTAGATAAGAACTTCCTGAAACTTAAATCATATTCTTTCAGAATATGGTTTAGACTAGGAGTGGATTTTTCTGAATCAGAAGGAGATCCAACATTATTGGATAATTTTAAAAGTTTTTCTTTTAATTCAGAATTCTCCAACTCAAGCTTCTTTGTTTCAAATTCAAATAGCTTTTTCAGCTTTTTGTATTTGAGACTGATCTGAGACTTGAGTTCCAGAAGTTCAGTTAGACCGGAAACTAACTCATCTCTAGTAAGTTCAGAAAATACCTCTTCAGAATCTGATTCTGATGTAGATTCTGATCCGTCATCTTCTGTCGCCATCAGTGCACAGTTAGCCTGCTCATCTTCAGAGTCTGAATCATCTTCTGACTCATCCCAGGTTGCCATAAGACCTTTCTTCTTATGAAACTTCTTCTTGGGATTTTCCTTCTGAAGTTTTGGACATTCATTCTTGAAGTGTCCAGGCTCATTGCATTCATAGCACATGACCTTCTTCTTGTCCAATCTTCTGTCATCAGAAGATTCTCCACGTTCAAATTTCTTTGAACTTCTGAAGCCTCTGAACTTCCTTTGCTTGGTCTTCCAGAGTTGATTTAGCCTTCTGGAAATCATGGACAGTTCATCTTCTTCTTCAGATTCTGATTCTTCAGGATCTTCTTCTTTGGCCTGAAAAGCGTTAGTGCATTTCTTGATATTTGATTTTAATGCAATAGACTTACCTTTCTTTTGAGGCTCATTTGCGTCCAGCTCAATCTCATGACTTCTCAAGGCACTGATAAGCTCTTCCAGAGAAACTTCATTCAGATTCTTCGCAATCTTGAATGCAGTCACCATCGGACCCCATCTTCTGGGTAAGCTTCTGATGATCTTCTTTACATGATCAGCCTTGGTGTATCCTTTGTCAAGAACTCTCAATCCAGCAGTCAGAGTTTGAAATCTCGAAAACATCTTTTCAATGTCTTCATCATCCTCCATCTTGAAGGCTTCATACTTCTGGATTAAGGCTAGAGCTTTAGTCTCCTTGACTTGAGCATTTCCTTCATGAGTCATTTTCAAGGACTCATATATGTCATAGGCCGTTTCCCTGTTAGATATCTTCTCATACTCAGCATGAGAGATAGCATTCAGCAAAACAGTTCTACATTTATGATGATTCCTGAAAAGCTTCTTCTGATCATCATTCATTTCTTGCCTTGACAGCTTTACGCCACTGGCATTTACTGGATGTTTGTAACCATCCATCAGAAGATCCCATAGATCACCATCTAGACCCAGAAAGTAACTTTCCAGTTTATCTTTCCAGTATTCAAAGTTTTCACCATCAAATACCGGCGGTCTAGTATAACCATTGTTACCGTTGTATTGCTCAGCAGAGCCAGATGTAGATGCAGGTGTAGGTGTAGACTTTTCACTTTCATCAACCATCTTTTAAATGAAGCGTTTTTCTCTTCCTGAATCTTTTCTAAACACGGTTAAGTGCTTGCACCTTAGAACCGGCGCTCTGATGCCAATTGAAGGATAGAAAAACACTTAGAAAGGGGGGGATTGAATAAGTGTAACTTTAAATCTTGGACGATAAAAATAAATTGCACAATTATTTTTATCCTGGTTCGCTGTTAACGAAGCTACTCCAGTCCACCCCCGCAGAGATGATTTACCTCAACTGAGGATTTAATCCACTAATCGCACGGATTACAATGGTTTTCCACTTAGTCCGCAACTAAGTCTTCCAGAGTCTTCTGATCACACACTGATCACTCCAGGAACAACTGCTTAGATACCCTCTAAGACTTTTCTAGAGTCTACTGATCAACACGATCACTCTAGGCTTAGTTCACTCCTAAGACTTCCCTAGAGTATTCTGATCAACACGATCACTCTAGTTACAAACTGCTCAGCCAACTGCTAAGACTTCCTAGAGTATACTGATCACACGATCACTCTAGTTCCTTACAACTTAATGTAATTCTAAGAGTATTACAAATGCTTCTTAAAAGCGATAATCACAAACTGTGATATTTCTCATAATCGTTTAAGCTTAATCTCACTAAAATATTACAACAGCAATGTAGTGAGCTTTGATGAAGATGAATATTCTGAGTTTTGATTTGAACAGCGTTTCAGCAAGTTAATTTGAATTGTCTTTGTTCAGGATCGTTAACCTTGCTTCTCATCAGAACTTCATATTTATAGGCGTTGAGAAGATGACCGTTGAGTGCATTTAATGCTTTGCGTGTTCCGTACAGCATTGCATTTAATGTTATACGCTTTTGTCAACTACCTCGAGCCTTGTTCACGCTGTGTCTACTGACGTAGCCTTTAGTAGCTTTTAACGTTCCTTTTGTCAGTCAGCGTAGTCTGCCACGTGTACTTCCTTCTGATCTGATGTTTGTGAATACGACGTTTGAATATCATCAGAGTCAAACAACTTGGTGCATAGCATCTTCTGATCTTGAAGTGCTTCTGTTGCGTGATACCATCTTCTGATCTTCAGTGCTTCTGATCTCATGTTCTTCTGATGCTTCCATAGACCCATGTTCTGATTCTGCTTCGACCATCTTCTGATGTCTTGCCAGACCATGTTCTGATGTTGCATGCTGAACCATTTGAGACACATCTTCTGAGCGCTGAATTATGCGTACTCTTTATATATTTCCTGAAAGGGAAATTGCATTGGATTAGAGTACCATATTATCTTAAGCAAAATTCATATTATTGTTATCATCAAAACTAAGATAATTGATAAGAACAAATCTTGTTCTAACAACCATAACCTAAAAATGTGATTTTTACCCCTTTTTAACGAGCTTATATTGGTCATGGTCGCTCAGCGAGCTCTGCTCCGCTTAGCGGATGACAGCAAAAGTGAAATCTTGTTTTCGCCATAACTCGAGAACCGTAACTCCGAATTGCGCCCGGTTCGAAGCGTTGGAAAGCTTATTCAATGATCTATCCAATAATTAATGAATGGAAACCAAAATGATGATTTTGGTCATCCTTATTTTGAGCCTATGGAAGTCCGCTTGACGGTGACTAAGCGGGCTTGCTCCAAAATTGCGAAATCGAAGTCGTGCCTTTGACACTTTATTCCTCAAGGCTCCAATATGCATAACTACCTACAAAACACAGGAAAAACTATCAAATGGTATAAAAGTATATGAAAATACAACTATTCACAAAGTATACATATTTATACATAAAATGGAGAATTATTCAAACGGTTTTAACAAAAGTATCGATAAGTGCCACTATTTACATACACAAAATAAGTACATTTTGGCACTTATCAGGCATCTAGTGAAGGATAGAAAAACACTTAGAAAGGGGGGGGGTTTGAATAAGTGTAGCTTTAAAAAACTTGACAGATAAAAATAAATTGCACAGTTATTTTTATCCTGGTTCGTTGTTAACTAAACTACTCCAGTCCACCCCCGCAGAGATGATTTACCTCAACTGAGGATTTAATCCACTAATCGCACGGATTACAATGGTTCTCCACTTAGTCAGCAACTAAGTCTTCCAGAGTCTTCTGATCACACACTGATCACTCCAGGAACAACTGCTTAGATACCCTCTAAGACTTTCTAGAGTATTCTGATCCACACGATCACTCTAGTTACAACCTGCTTAGATACCCTCTAAGACTTCCTAGAGTATTCTGATCCACACGATCACTCTAGTTCCTTACAACTTAATGTAATCAATTCTAAGAGTATTACAATTGCTTCTTAAAAGCTATAATCACAAACTGTGATATTTCTCTTAACGTTTAAGCTTAATCTCACTAATATATTACAACAGCAATGTAGTGAGCTTTGATGAAGATGAAGATTCTGAGCTTTGAATAGAACAGAGTTTCAGCAAGTTAATATGAGTTGTTTTGTTCAGAATCGTTAACCTTGCTTCTCATCAGAACTTCATATTTATAGGCGTTGGAGAAGATGACCGTTGAGTGCATTTAATGCTTTGCGTGTTCCGTACAGCATCGCATTTAATGTTATACGCTTTTGTCAACTACCTCGAGCCTTGTTCACGCTGTGTCTACTGACGTTGCCTTTAATAGCTTTTAACGTTCCTTTTGTCAGTCAGCGTAGCTTGCCACTTGTACTTCCTTCTGATCTGATGTTTGTGAATACAACGTTTGAATATCATCAGAGTCAAACAGCTTGGTGCAAAGCATCTTCTGATCTTCTGACCTTGAAGTGCTTCTGTGCGTGATACCATCAGAACTTCAGTGCTTCTGATCTCATGTTCTTCTGATGCTTCCATAGACCCATGTTCTGATTCTGCTTCGACCATCTTCTGATGTCTTGCCAGACCATGTTCTGATGTTGCATGCTGAACCCTTTGAGACAAAGCTTCTGAGCGCTGAATTATGCATACTCTTTATATATTTCCTGAAAAGGAAATTGCATTGGATTAGAGTACCATATTATCTTAAGCAAAATTCATATTATTGTTATCATCAAAACTAAGATAATTGATCAGAACAAATCTTGTTCTAACAATCTCCCCCTTTTTGATGATGACAAAAACATATATAAATGATATGAATTTGCGATCAGAAAGAGCAGACGACAAAAGACAAATTACACAGCTATAGCATAAGCATATGAATATGTCTCCCCCTGAGATTAACAATCTCCCCCTGAGATAAATAATCTCCCCCTGAAATAAATACTCGAAGAACTTTAATAAAAGACTTCCCTGATTATTTCGGTAGAGACGATCACATAAGCTTCTGTCTTCAGAGAATTCATAGCTTCTGACTTCTGCTTCCATTGGACAGCTTCAAAACTAGAATTTCTTTAGATCCCTAGAACACTCACAGCTTCTGATTCCTGCTTCCATCTAGGACAGCTTCAGAACTTGAATTTCTTTGATCTTCAGAACATTCACAGCTTCTGATTTCTGCTTCCATTTAGGACAGCTTCAGAACTTGAATTTCTTTGATCTTCAGAACATTCACAGCTTCTGATTTCTGCTTCCATTTAGGACAGCTTCAGAACTTGAGTTTTCTGGATCTTTAGAACATTCACAGCTTCTGATTTCTGCTTCCCTCGGATAGCTTCAGAGCTTTGAATTTCTACCAACATCACTTCATGCTAGATTTGTATCAGAACATTGTTGAATGTACCAGAGCATTATCAGAGCATCTCTACATCCTGAAATGTTACAGAACAAAAACTAAACGACAAAAGTCAGCATGAACGAGTCAGAACATAAAATGTATATTAGAACACATGATATGTATCAGAGCCATATAGGCTAAAATAATGTATCAGAGCAAATAGAATTTTGTCAGAGCAAATAGACAAATATGGATCAAATTCTATTATCAGTGCTTCTGATTCATTCTTCTTTCTTGCTTCTGATTTCTGAAGCTTGACAGCACTTAGCTTGCTTCAGTTTCCATGAGCTTATTCTTTTTACAGAATAACACTTCTTATGGTTTTGCTTCTTGTGTTTGCTTTGAAGATTCTCTTCACTTCTTTATACCTGCAAAACACTTAAACCATATAGAACTTGCAGTTCTTGTTAGTAAATGTGTGGGAGCTTTACCCAGCAACTGATAGATTAATCAAATCATTTATCATTTATCTTCTCCCCCTTTTTGTCATATCATCAAAAAACATAAGAGATTCAGATGCAAAGCAAGAGACAAAAGGAAAGAAACACAAATAACTTTTCATTGATTTCAACAAGAAAGATTACAAAAGAGGAATGCAAAGAGATAGAGAAGGAAAACAGAGACAGAGTGTAATAGAGAAAATATAAGAGGGAAGGAGAAGCGTTTGAAGAGTATTTAAAAGAAAATAAAATGAAACAAATGATGGATAGCATTTAATGTTACGTGACATGAGGAGAGATAATAAAGACAAAAGAGGTGACTAGCACAGTTACCTATGGTCGGCGTCCCTTCTACTGCACGCGCGCTTATCCATGAACAGTAACGACAGGTTTACCATCCCGAGATAAAACGTTACAGCTGTTTTGCTTTAAAAGAGGTTCTGAATCAACTTAGACAATGAAACGTTAGTAATAACCGAATCATAATTTCTAAAAGATTTCAATCAGAACTTCTGATTAAAAAAAATCCACATTCATTTCAGAAGATACTCATACGTAAGAACTTCTCATCTTCTCATTCTGGGCATAAATCCATACTGATGTTCTTCAGAATGAACTTAAACCTATCTTCAGCCAGGGGTTTTGTAAAGATATCAGCCCATTGATGGTCTGTATCCACAAAGTTTAAAGATATAACACCCTTCTGAACATAGTCCCTTATGAAATGATGTTTAATCTCAATATGTTTAGCCTTTGAATGAAGAATACAATTCTTAGATAAACATATAGCAGAAGTATTATCACAGAATATAGGAATGTTACTCTCATATATCTGATAATCTTCTAACTGACTCTTCATCCAGAGCATCTGTGTACTGCAACCAGCAGCAGCGACATATTCTGCTTCTGTTGTTGATAGAGCAATAGTTGCTTGCTTCTTGCTATACCAGGAGATCAAATGACTTCCAAGAAATTGGCAACTTCCTGAAGTACTCTTTCTTTCAATTCTGTCTCCAGCATAGTCAGCATCGCAGAATCCTACTAAGTTGTATTCTTTAGATTTTCTGTAAACTAAGCCAACATTAGTAGTACCTTTCAGATACCTTAGAATTCTCTTAACAGCAGTTAAATGAGATTCTCTAGGATCTGATTGGAATCTAGCACACAAACAAACACTGAACAGAATGTCAGGTCTAGAAGCAGTCAAATATAGAAGAGATCCAATCATACCTCTGTATAACTTCTGATCTACCTTCTTACTTACCTCATCCTTACCTAGGATGCATGTTGGATGCATAGGAGTTTTGGCTTCTTTGCAGTCTAGAAGATTAAACTTCTTCAGAAGTTCCTTCACATACTTGGTTTGGTGAACATACGTTCCTTCTGATGTTTGATTTATTTGTATTCCAAGGAAATACTTGAGTTCTCCCATCATGCTCATTTCAAACTCAGCCTGCATAGACTCAGCAAACTCCTTTCCAAGTGTAGCATTAGATGTTCCAAAAATAATATCATCTACATATATTTGACAAATTAAAATATCCCTTTTAAAGGTTTTACAAAAGAGAGTAGTGTCCACTTTTCCTCTACTGAAACCATTATCCAGAAGGAAAGAACTTAAGCGTTCATACCAAGCTCTGGGAGCTTGTTTCAATCCATACAACGATTTCTTTAGTTTAAAAACATGATTAGGAGACATAGAGTCTTCAAAACCAGGAGGTTGATGGACATAAACTTCTTCATCTATATAACCATTTAAGAAGGCACTCTTAACATCCATCTGATAGAGAGTGATGTTATGTTGAGTGGCAAATGAAATTAATAGACGAATAGATTCTAACCTGGCCACTGGTGCAAAGGTTTCTGTATAGTCAATCCCTTCTTGCTGACTATAACCCTGAGCCACCAGTCTGGCTTTGTTCCTTACCACTTCACCTTTCTCACTGAGCTTGTTTCTGAAGACCCATTTTGTACCGATTATATTGAATCCATCTGGTCTAGGAACAAGATCCCAAACATCATTTCTTGTAAACTGATTCAGTTCTTCTTGCATAGCAATTATCCAGTCTGGATCTTCTAGAGCATGATCAACAGAAGTTGGCTCGATCAAAGATACAAGACCTAATTGACAGTCTGCATTGTTCTTAAGGAATGCTCTTGTTCTGATTGGACCATCCTTCTTTCCAAGAATGACATCTTCTGAATGACCAGAGATGAGTCTGGATGATCTTCTGACAGATGGTTCTTCAGAAATGCTTAGATTCTCCAGAGAAGCTGATACTTGATCTTCAGATTCTTTGCTTCTGAGAAGCTCTGCTTCTGATGCGTTGCTTCTTGGCTCAACAACTTCTGATATATCAATATCACAATCTGCAAAATTATCAAACTGCTTTGGTTTTTCAGAACCAAGCTTATCATCAAACCTGATATTGATTGATTCTTCCACAATCAATGTTTCAGTATTGTATACTCTGTAGCCTTTTGAGCGTTCAGAATATCCAAGAAGGAAACATTTTTGTGCTTTGGAATCAAACTTACCAAGATGATCTTTAGTGTTCAGAATAAAGCATACACATCCAAAAGGATGGAAATATGAAATGTTGGGCTTTTTATTCTTCCACAATTCATAAGGAGTCTTATTTAGAATAGGTCTGATAGAGATTCTATTCTGAATATAGCATGCAGTGTTTATTGCTTCTGCCCAGAAATGCTTAGCCATATTGGTTTCATTGATCATGGTTCTGGCCATTTCTTGAAGAGTCCTATTCTTTCGTTCTACAACTCCATTTTGCTGTGGAGTTCTAGGACAAGAGAAATCATGGGCAATACCATTTTCTTTGAAGAATTCTTCAAAGGATCTGTTCTCAAATTCACCACCATGATCACTTCTGACCTTTATGATTTTACACTCTTTTTCAGATTGAATCTGAATGCAGAAATCAAAGAACACTGAATGAGACTCATCCTTGTGTTTCAAGAATTTTACCCACGTCCAGCGGCTATAATCATCTACGATGACTAATCCATATTTCTTCCCTCTGACAGATGCTGTTTTGACTGGGCCAAACAGATCAATGTGCAAGAGTTCTAATGGCCTTGAGGTAGAAACAACATTCTTGGACTTGAATGCAGGTTTGGAGAACTTGCCCTTCTGACATGCTTCACAAAGAGCATCTGATTTGAATTTCAGATTAGGGAGTCCTCTGACAAGATCCAGTTTGTTAATCTGAGAAATCTTTCTCAAACTAGCATGACCTAATCTTCTGTGCCAGACCCACTGCTCTTCAGAAACAGACATAAGACAAGTCACCTTCTGACTCATAAGATCTTGCAGATCTGTCTTATAAATGTTGTTATTCCTCTTGCCTGTAAATAGGATTGAGCCATCCTTCTGATTTACAGCCTTGCAAGACTTTTGATTAAAGATTATATCATAACCATTGTCACTCAATTGACTGATAGATAAGAGGTTATGTGTTAATCCTTCTACAAGAAGTACATTAGAAATGGAAGGAGAGTTACCAGACTTTATAGTTCCAGAGCCAATTATCTTGCCCTTCTGATCTCCTCCAAACTTGACTTCTCCTCCAGACTTAAGCACCAGGTCTTGGAACATAGACCTTCTTCCTGTCATGTGTCGTGAGCATCCAGAGTCCAGGTACCACGACATGTTGTGCTTTGTCCTTTTTGCAGCCAAGGATATCTGCAATAGGAATAATCTTATCCTTAGGTACCCACATTTTCTTGGGTCCTTTCTTGTTAGATTTTCTCAAGTTCTGATTGAACTTGGGTTTAACATTGTAAGCAATAGAAGGAACAGCATGATAATTTTTAATGTGAGTTTCATGATATTTCCTAGGTTGTGTCACATGCTTTTTGGTGTGTGTTATGTGAAAACTTTGAGCATGTGAAGTGTGCCTAATATCATGGGAGTGGCCATACTTGAATTGATCATACAATGGCTTGTATGTGAATTTCATTTCATCAACAGGTTCAAGTTTGTATGGGGTTTCACCCTCAAAACCAATGCCGACTCTTTTGTTTCCAGACACAGCATATATCATAGAAGCTAGCTGACTTCTGCCAATACTTCTAGATAAGAACTTCCTGAAACTTAAATCATATTCTTTCAGAATATGGTTTAGACTAGGAGTGGATTTTTCTAAATCAGAAGGAGATCCAACATTATTGGATAATTTTAAAAGTTTTTCTTTTAATTCAGAATTCTCCAACTCAAGCTTCTTTGTTTCAAATTCAAATAGCTTTTTCAGCTTTTTGTATTTGAGACTGATCTGAGACTTGAGTTCCAGAAGTTCAGTTAGACCGGAAACTAACTCATCTCTAGTAAGTTCAGAAAATACCTCTTCAGAATCTGATTCTGATGTAGATTTTGATCCGTCATCTTCTGTCGCCATCAGCGCACAGTTAGCCTGCTCATCTTCAGAGTCTGAATCATCTTCTGACTCATCCCAGGTTGCCATAAGACCTTTCTTCTTATGAAACTTCTTCTTGGGATTTTCCTTCTGAAGTTTTGGACATTCATTCTTGAAGTGTCCAGGCTCATTGCATTCATAGCACATGACCTTCTTCTTGTCAAATCTTCTGTCATCAGAAGATTCTCCACGTTCAAATTTCTTTGAACTTCTGACGCCTCTGAACTTCCTTTGCTTGTTCTTCCAGAGTTGATTTAGCCTTCTGGAGATCAAGGACAGTTCATCTTCTTCTTCAGATTCTGATTCTTCAGGATCTTCTTCTCTAGCCTGAAAAGCGTTAGTGCATTTCATGATATTGGATTTTAATGCAATAGACTTACCTTTCTTTTGAGGCTCGTTTGCATCCAGTTCAATTTCATGACTCCTCAGGGCACTGATCAGCTCTTCCAAAGAGACTTCATTTAGATTCTTCGCAATCTTAAATGCAGTTACCATAGGACCCCATCTTCTGGGTAAGCTTCTGATGATCTTCTTTACGTGATCAGCCTTGGTGTATCCCTTGTCAAGAACTCTCAATCCAGCAGTAAGAGTTTGAAATCTTGAAAACATCTTTTCAATGTCTTCATCATCCTCCATCTTGAAGGCTTCATACTTCTGGATTAAAGCGAGAGCTTTAGTCTCCTTGACTTGAGCATTTCCTTCATGAGTCATTTTCAAGGACTCATATATGTCATAGGCCGTTTCCCTGTTAGATATCTTCTCATACTCAGCATGAGAGATAGCATTCAGCAAAACAGTTCTGCATTTATGATGATTCCTGAAAAGCTTCTTCTGATCATCACTCATTTCTTGCCTTGTCAGCTTTACGCCACTGGCATTTACTGGATGTTTGTAACCATCCATCAGAAGATCCCATAGATCACCATCAAGACCAAGAAAGTAACTTTCCAGTTTATCTTTCCAATATTCAAAGTTTTCACCATCAAATACCGGCGGTCTAGTATAACCATTGTTACCGTTGTGTTGCTCAGCAGAGCCAGATGTAGATGTAGACTTTGCATTTTCATCAGCCATCTTTTACTGAAGCGTTTTTCTATTCCTGAATCTTTTCTAAACACGGTTAAGTGCTTGCACCTTAGAACCGGCGCTCTGATGCCAATTGAAGGATAGAAAAACACTTAGAAAGGGGGGGGTTTGAATAAGTGTAGCTTTAAAAAACTTGACAGATAAAAATAAATTGCACAGTTATTTTTATCCTGGTTCGTTGTTAACTAAACTACTCCAGTCCACCCCCGCAGAGATGATTTACCTCAACTGAGGATTTAATCCACTAATCGCACGGATTACAATGGTTCTCCACTTAGTCAGCAACTAAGTCTTCCAGAGTCTTCCGATCACACACTGATCACTCCAGGAACAACTGCTTAGATACCCTCTAAGACTTTCTAGAGTATTCTGATCCACACGATCACTCTAGTTACAACCTACTTAGATACCCTCTAAGACTTCCTAGAGTATTCTGATCCACACGATCACTCTAGTTCCTTACAACTTAATGTAATCAATTCTAAGAGTATTACAATTGCTTCTTAAAAGCTATAATCACAAACTGTGATATTTCTCTTAACGTTTAAGCTTAATCTCACTAATATATTACAACAGCAATGTAGTGAGCTTTGATGAAGATGAAGATTCTAAGCTTTGAATAGAACAGAGTTTCAGCAAGTTAATATGAGTTGTTTTGTTCAGAATCGTTAACCTTGCTTCTCATCAGAACTTCATATTTATAGGCGTTGGAGAAGATGACCGTTGAGTGCATTTAATGCTTTGCGTGTTCCGTACAGCATCGCATTTAATGTTATACGCTTTTGTCAACTACCTCGAGCCTTGTTCACGCTGTGTCTACTGACGTTGCCTTTAATAGCTTTTAACGTTCCTTTTGTCAGTCAGCGTAGCTTGCCACTTGTACTTCCTTCTGATCTGATGTTTGTGAATACAACGTTTGAATATCATCAGAGTCAAACAGCTTGGTGCAAAGCATCTTCTGATCTTCTGACCTTGAAGTGCTTCTGTGCGTGATACCATCAGAACTTCAGTGCTTCTGATCTCATGTTCTTCTGATGCTTCCATAGACCCATGTTCTGATTCTGCTTCGACCATCTTCTGATGTCTTGCCAGACCATGTTCTGATGTTGCATGCTGAACCCTTTGAGACAAAGCTTCTGAGCGCTGAATTATGCATACTCTTTATATATTTCCTGAAAAGGAAATTGCATTGGATTAGAGTACCATATTATCTTAAGCAAAATTCATATTATTGTTATCATCAAAACTAAGATAATTGATCAGAACAAATCTTGTTCTAACATCTAGATCTAAGAAGTTTCAATGCTAGAAACTTATCTTAGATGAAAATGTTGATCAAGGCACGACCAACATACAGTATACTTTCTAGATTGGTTTATTTCCAATCCATGAAAATAGGAGTGCAGAAGCTGTGCTTGCTGTTGTACTTGAAGGGCATATCAACAAAGCTCTTCATGCATGAAGTCATTATTTGATCATGAAGGATGATCAGTTGTTGAAGGTCTATTGTATCCCCAACAGGAGTTATACATAGATTACTATGGGGGTTCCTCCATAAACCATAGTTGTTGAATTTGTGTGTAAAAGGTATATGTCAGATTTGATGTTAAGACATCATCTAAGGTATTTATCTCTTTAGCAAAGTAATTCCAGTTTGCCTGGAATGAAGCACAAGGTCAAATCACAAACCTGTTCTAGTGTTGGTGTGTTAAAGGAGGCTGTCATGACTTCTGTTATGAACAAGGAACATTCTAAGTCACAGGTACGCAGGAGGCCGTGCATGGGACTAAAGGTGAATACAAATGGGAGATGGAGTATTTATCTGAAGGTTTATGCATTTCTGCATGCTGAACTCTCAAGGTTCAGAGATGGAGCAATATATGGAGCTTCTGGACCTATCCACAAGGGTGTATGGAAAGGCAATACTCCCAACATCAATTTTATCCAGAAGTTGCTAGGAGTTCAACATCAGATAAGGGATCTGATCAAATTGCTTTTCCAGGAGTTAGTTTCTTTTCTACAAGGGACATAAAGTGGCAATCTGAAACTTGTGCAACAAGGAAGCTAATAGCATTTGGTTTGAAATATGTGAGAAGTTCCAAGTCAAGTGTGTCCTTGCTTATGTGGACAGCTCAGGGTACTTGATAACACTCTCAAGGAGCTGTTGGTTCTAGATCTGTAAAATGTATGGAATAGTGAAGAGGATTTATAATTTTGAAATTCAAACTTCAAGTAACCAGACACAAATTTAACCGCTCTTTCACGGGTGGAAGTTAGTGCAAAAAATGGCCAAAATTTGTTTAGACGGTTTTTAAAGGCAAGTTCCACTGGTGGATGTTAGTGCAAAAACTGATCAAAATTCGTTCTGACAGTTTTTAAAGGCAAGTTCCACTGGTAGATGTATAGTGAAAAAACTGACCAAAATTCCTTCAGATAGATTTGAAGTCAATTTCCACTTTTGTATATGGTTACTTTTATCCTCTTTAACTTTGTCATATTGGAACAACACCCATGACAATTGTTGTTCATAATTTCCAACAGAATTCAGGACTGGTTTTATAGTATAAAGTCATACTCTGATGGTATGTCCAACCAGGAGTATGTAGTAGTGGTTACCCTACAGTATGGGAAGATGAAGTCCCTTAGGATTCTTCATCCCGTGCTTCAAGGTTCATCTTTAACTGATGCATTGTTGTCCATAACAGAGAAGTATTGGACCCGTTCATGGATTAAAGCTGTAGTAATACAGTCGGGGAAGTAAAATGTTAGACAAACATGTGGTGACATTTTAGTATGCTTGACAGGGCATAAATGGTCGAATCATATGAAGGTGACTGATTTAATCATTTGGTCTCAGGTCTCTCAAGTTGGACTTTGGGAGATTATGTGGTGTCTGGGAGAATTTATTTTTCTCTCCAGAACCTGAGGGCTGAAGACCAGCAAAGACAGTGCACTATTGCTTCTAATCTTATGGAATAGTCTTTTAAAGACTAATCTACTTAAGTTGTAGCACAATGTCAAACTTGAAGTCAGGACATATCTCAAGACATGGTTTATCCTAAAAGACCAGCAAGGATTATTCTTAAATGTTTCATATAAAATGTGTATTGATGGTGTGTATCACATGTTCTTACTTCCGTGCATGTTTTGGAAACTGTTATTTCTAGAAAAATTGGTTATGATGAACTTACTTCTTCTAGCCGGTGCACAAAGCATACTTGATGTGTTTTTTTGAAATAGCATTTCTGACCAAAACATTTGTTACAATCTAGGTACGTTATTTTGATTGCTCAGGTATTTAGAGTGTCTTCTGTTTCTTTTTCTTTCCTTCACTTTTGTTTGTGTCTTTGTTTGTTGTGTTCTCATGTCTTTCGTTCGGATATGAGTAAGTATAGAGTCTGTGAAGGTTATGTTTGTCAACTTGTGGCAAACATAGGGAAAAATGGTAGTGTTCAGATGTTGTTGAGACTGAGGTTAGTCTTTGTAGTTGTTTTTGCAAAGATGTCGAATAATATGTTCTATTCTATGTCTGTTGGTTTTTGCAGTTTCTGCAATTGTTTGTTTTGAGTCTTGAACACAAATTGTGTCTTGTGTTCTGAGTTATTCAATATAGAGGTCTAATTTCTCTATGTCTGTGAATGGATAGGTCAAGTGTTTGTTTCTGTTGGTGTGTTTTCTCTTATGCTCTAAAAGTGGATGTCTTTTCTGTGTCATAGCATAGTTCTCAGTTTGAGGGGGAGTATCAGACATTTTCTTCCTCATGTGCACCATGAATTCAGATTTTCTCCTTCTATGTGAAGTTGTTGTCTGTGGTGTTATGTTTACTGTGCTATAATGAGTTCTTCTTCATAATAGCCTTTGTCTTTTTCTGGATAAAAAGGGGGAGAAGTGGTTATTTATGTTATCTCTGGAGAGCATCTTTTAAGGGGAGAAACTATGTGTTATTAGTGGGATCCTTAAAAGAGAGAGAGAGAACATTGGAGTTGGGACTGCCAAGAAGATGTCCTGGTATGATGTTTAGGCATCATAGATGAAGACCGAAGACTGTCTCATATAAAGATTGAAGATCATAAACAGTGACTATCTGAAATCTTTCAAATTGCTGTTGTTGTACTTAATTATTAAAGACCATTGTATTTGTTTAGCTTCTGTAATACAAATGTTGTATAAATTAGTTTTATCCAAAATAAACCAAAGGGGGAGATTGTTGTTTCTCTATAATTTGAATTGGCATTATGTTTGGTAAAACTAATATAGTAGTAATTAGTTAGATAGGATTTGTAACTTGTAAGAGAAAGCAGGTGAAGTTCTATTTGACAAAAGAACATGTTGAGTTGAAATGTTTCAACATCTGGAGCAACATGTCGAAGAAGATGTCTTATGCAGAGCCATTCGACATCACGCCTGAAACTACAAGACTGTTGATTGAATCTGACTCCACAATTAATAGCAATGCAGAATATTACTAACCAATATTATGCAATCATAGGCGGCGCAAGAAAGATCTGGAAGAATCAAGTCAGAATAAGTTTGAATGAAGACTTTCAAATTTTGGAGATTAATTGGGAAGATTTGATTGAAGACCTATTTTGTAGGAGAATATTTTGGAGATTTGTAACAACATATTTGCTGTGATTAGAAGCCAAAACCCAGTTGGGTACTAGGTTATAAATAGAAGCATTGTAACCTAAAAAAGCCAAGTCAGCCACCATGTAAATTATAAGGGTTGTGTTGGTCGATGAACCACCCAGTTTGTGGGATGGTCATCGTGTTCTCACTCAGAAGCCTTTAGGTAATGAGTTAAGTATTGTTCTTGGAGTAAGCTTTTAAGCAACTACAAGTATGTATTCTTAGTCTAGAGTCAAGGCTGAGTATGGAGGAAAGTGCGACTTCCTGCCTGACATAAGAGTGTGTCTCCTCATCATGTAAGTGTGTCTTCTATTTTGTGGATACAGGATTGTGGAAATTAAGTCGTTGTTACAGCTCATGGGACTGGAGAACTGTACAACATCATTACGATGATAGGAAGTGGGATGGGGATATTCCACATCTAGGGAGGACCTAGGTAGAAGGGTCATTGGGTAGGGATTAAGTGAGGGGTTGTAAACTTGGAACTAGTTTAGCTCTGAATTAATACTGCTGATAGTGGACTCCATTCCTATCTTGGTATGCTCCCAGAGTAGGTGTGATTTCACCGAACTGGGTCAACAATTACTGGTGTCATTTATCTCTCAGTTTGACATAAATTTGTGTATATACCTTGCCTATGTTTCTTGACAGATCACATGTCTCGACATTTTTCAAGACATCTGGATCTGTTACACCAAAATTTCAATCCATAAAACAAAGCTTTAAAAGATCGAAATTCCACTAAGGAACTTCGACTTCTCCATGTTTAGAACATATCAGGTTCTACGACGCCAATGGGTCGAAATTCCATTGGAGATCTCCGACTTCTCCATGTCTAGAACCTACTGGGTTCAACGACGCCAATGGTCGAGATCCCACTGTGGCTCTCCGACTTCTCTACATTACAAACATACTTGGACTCTCCAGTTTCTTCGTTAAAATTGTAATTATTTTTCTGACTTCATTAAAATCGTAAATCTTCCCATTATATGTCAGGGTGAATCCCTCGGAAATCGGTCCATCATCGAGACCAGAGATTAACAAAAAGTTTACTCGATTAAAATATGATTATGATAAAGTTTACATGATTCAAGATAAACTCAAAACACTTCGCCCATACAAGCCTTGTGCTTTGGGGACTATGTAACATCCCGATTTCTATTAATATTTTATTAATTATATTAGTAATTATATTATTTGGTGTTTTTAATAAATATTTGCTTAATTTAGTCATTTCTGATGTTTATTGAAATTTTCGCGTTTCGGGGCGATTTAGTCGGTACTAGTTCGGGATAGCGGATCAATATTTAATCGAAAATTTTAATATTTTTAGTATTAGAAATATTAATGAGGTAATATTTAGCGTTTTGGGAATTTTTGGAATAACTAAGATTAGACCGGAAATATGAGACATTGAGTTATTAGAGGATTTTATCCGTATTTATTTTATTTTATTATATTATTTTATTTTACTTGGTGTGGTAAATAATTATTTATTTGTTATGAGATATAATAATTAATTGAATTAATTAACTTTGTGTGTATTGGTGTTTATTTAGTTTATTGAACTAAAATAGATGTATTAAGAGATTATATTTAATTGGGCCTATTTATTAGAGTTAGAAGTAAATAGGGGGTGTTATTTTTAAGCCCAATATGACATAAGATAGTAAGGGTTGAGGAGAGTAGACATAACATTATCATTTCATTTTGCTGAATTTTAAAAGAAGAGAATAGAAGGTGAAGAAGAGGAGCAAAAGGGGAACAAGTGAGAGCTAGGGTTTGAAGAATCAAAGAGGTAAGGGGGAGAATCCTTATTATTATGGGTTAGTATGATTGGGTCAATGGGTAGATTAACATGATTAGGTTGTTGTTGGTTGAAATCTATAAAAAAAAAATTGATGTTAGAAAATTGTTTTGATATTAAAAATTGAAACATTGGTGAAATTAGGGAATGATTGAGAGTCACTAATTAGCATATATTGTTCCTGTTTTCGTTTTTCCCCAATTACTACAACGTGCTTTTTCTATACTGATTCACACCCTTTTCACTGTAGCGTATATAGCATGAACTGGTTCAGTGATACATATTAGTTTCACACTAGTAGTACTTGATGTAGCTATCTTTCATGTTCATTTGTGGAACTGGTTTTTTTTAATGTTCATTACTATTGTAGCTTGTTTTCTATACCACTAGCACTCAAAGAATGTATATATATAATGGTATATATTATATATATATATATACATATATGATGCAAAGGGAAAATAATTAAAGTAGAATTTAGTGAAAGAGTAGGATATATAGTGAGATTATTATGAAACAGTGGCTGGCTGTTATAAAACAAAATGAAATTCAAATCAGTCCCGTTTGACGGAATAGCGGAATTAAACAGTATAATTAGTTGTCCGGAATTTGATGAAAATTTACGTGGTAGCTAAGTTTAATTAGTAGACTAACATGGTGGCGTTATTTTGTTGAAAATGTGATATTTACAAACCGACCGAAATAGTGTAGATTTGAATATATTTTTATATTTAATATTGGTTTTGGAATAGAAAAATAAGTGAATAAAAAAATAATATAGGGTGATTATTGATTGATTGATTAAATTAATTTCAATAAATCTATTTAATTTGAATATATTTGGACTTGGATAAATTATTCGGTTTATCGGTAAATTGCGGTATTTTACGAAATGAACCGAATTTGTATATTGGTTGAATATGTATGTTGAGAAATATATATTGCTATGTCAATGATGATGTTCCGGTAATGATTCTCTTTGAGTAGTTGGTTAGTATTAATTCTAATAAGTAATTGCTTGGTGTTGAAAGTGTATATCCTTATATTTTGGCAAATATGAATTAACATGAGATAGTATGATTTACTAGTGTTAATTGGATTTTGTGAATCGTAATTGATTATTTGCTTTTATATGTAAATAATATGTATGTGTTGTGAATGTTGTGTACAATTGGTGGATAATTCATCGAGTTGGATTATTGTGATATGCTAAATATTAAGATGGTAGAGATGCTCTTAATTGCGTATGTTTGTTAACATTGTACATACATTCATATCATGGTGTGCCTTGAAACAAAGGTGGTTTGCTTTGAAACAAAAGCGAGGCTTAGATTCTAGAGTGAATCAGAAGCGGTAAACTATATGTTTACGTTTGGTGGGCTTTGGTCTTGTCCGGATCGGAAGCGTGGCTTGGATTCTAGATATTGAATCGGAAAGCGGTGAAACATTGGGTTCACATTACGGTACCGCATGCATAATGTCACATATTTTGCATTGAGTCACATTAAAATTATGCGATAATTGAATATGTGAAGTTGATGTAATTGTGATACGTGTATGAGTTTGATAATTGAAACGAGTGAGGTTTGAATACATACTTGGTTAAATGTGTGAATATGTGATAATTATGGTTATGTGCATAATTGGAAATATAGTATTGAAATTGAAATAGTATACTCTATGCACTTGTCGAATGCTTAATATATGTGAATATATTGATTAGTATTATTTTACATGATTAGGCATGGTGTAATAAATTCCTATAATTGTTGATTTAACCATTGTATCTTATTATACTTCTCCATAATGATTCGTATTCTCACCCTTCTGTTTTAATGTTGCCCTCGTTTGGCAACATGCAGGTTCTGGAGTTAGTAGCTCGCGTGTGATCTTAGTCGGAGTTGCTTCCGAGTTATTTGGAGATTAGGTAGTGAGTCGATGCTCTGGTCATGTAACACTGGGTAGACTAGTTATTTGAACTCATGTTTCTATTCGGTTATGTATTACGTTTGATTTGAGAACCTGTCATGTTACTACTTGTTGTTTGATAGGCTCTTAAGCCAAATATTCTAAATTATGTTTTAATTTATGTTGATATGACTATTGAGACTTGATCATGGTATGGGACATGGATCATTTTATGTAACACATGAGTATTTAGTAGTTTCCGCTGTGAATGCATATTCTAGATAAAATATGGTTAATTGAGAAGTATTATTTGAAATGACCAGGTGTATCAAATATTGTAAGTAAATGTTGTCGGTTTTTAACGGTTTTTAGTTTTTGAAAACATCGATGTGACGCCCTTTTGTTATATGCATGCTTATTCTCTGATTATATGCTTATTTATTTTGGGGTATAAAAGGGGTGTTACATTAGTGGTATCAGAGCATGGTCGACTAGTTGGTCAATAGTCAATGTTTTCTAATCATGTTGTATTTGATTCGTGTATCTGACACGATCAATACTGTTTGTCTGGTTGTTTGGCTGTTTAGGACGATATTTGCAGGAAGGAATGGTGACATTAATGTCGGAGCAGTAACATGGTGGATTGGTGCCATTGGACAAGCGCCGCACGAGAGTGCAGGTAATGGAAGAGAGGATGAGTTACGTGCTTTTGGAGACTTTCGAAGGTGCAATCCGCCGAACTTTATAGGAAAGTATGGACCGGACAAAGCACATGCTTGGATGAGAGAAATGGAGAAGATATTTCAAGTCATGAGTTGTACTGATGTACAGAAGGTGCAGTTTGGTACTCACATGCTGACGGAAGGAGCTGAGGATTGGTGGAGTAATACTGTGCGGAGATTTGAAATAGAAGGTATTGAAGTTACTTGGACTCTTTTTCCGTGATGCATTTTTGGAAACTATTTTTCAGAAGATGTGCGTGGAAAGAAAGAAGTGAGGTTTCTACAGTTGAAACGAGGAGGAGAACAGTTCCGTGAGAAATCGTATGATGACATGAGGGAATAATCTGGTCTTGGCAAGAAGCCAAGTGGGGGAGGAGCTTCTACTCCGATTAAGTGCTACAGGTGTGGCGAGACGGGTCACAAAACTGTTGATTGTGGAGTTGGTTCGGGTAGGATTTGCTACAGTTGTGGGGAGCAAGGATACAATTGTGCCATGTGCGATAAGCCAAAGAAGGATCAAGCGAAAGGAAAAGTGTTTGCGTTGTCTGGTACTGAGACTACTTCTAAGGATAATTAATCTGAGGTATGTGCTTTATTATTGATAGTGGTGCAACGTATTCATTTATTTCTTTGGATTGTGCTAAGAGGTTGAATCTTGTGTTATCTAATATGCGTAGAAGTATGGTTATTGATACACCTACTATGGGTTTTGTTTCTACTTCTTATGAGTGTTTGAATTATCTGTTGAGCATCTTTGGTAGATATTTTGTGAATTGATTTAATTTGTTTTTCGTTAGACCAAGTTGATGAATTTAGGTATTAACTGTTTGGAGTTGAAGCAAGTAATTGTAATCTTAAGAGGAATTTTGGATCTTGGCGTTTTAAGTAATTTTGAGTGCGAGTTCTGAAGGAACACTATTATGGTTTAGTAACGATGGTTTATGTAACACCCCATAATTTCAGTTTATTAATTTAATTTGGATTTAAATTAAATAATTGGAATTTTAGTATTTTTATTTGGAATTATTTGGAAAATGATGAAATATTGGCATTGGGCCTAGAGTGGTGGTTAGCAGTAAGGGGGTGTTAACTAAGCAAGCCCATTATAATATTTTATTTTATTTTTCATAAAATAAAGGAATTGGGAAAAGAGAAGCAGAAGCAGTAGAAGCAGATTTTGGAAAAGGAGAACACGTGAAAGTGAGAAGGGCCAAAGGGGAAGAAGACCTTCGAAGATTCGACTCTGAGGTAAGGGGGGATTCTTCGGGTTAGTATTCCTTATGTGATTGTAGGTAGTATGATTGATTAGGATTGTGATCTAGTTCAATCGTACGTGTCGGGTTTGGGAATTTTGTTAGGTTTTGATAATCTTGTATGAATTAACATGATTCTGTGATACTTGTGATATATGATGCTAATACATGTCAATAACTTGTTTGAAATGTGTAATTGTGTGAAAATCAATGATAATTGTGTGTATGTTCGTATGTACCTGAAATTGGGGAAATGGGATATGGTAAATGCTGTCAAAATGGTGATTTTTGCTGTGCAGGTACGTAGGAACCGGTTCCCATGTAGGACGAACCGGTTCCCCCTTGTAAAAACAGAGAAATATGGATTCTGGGTAGCTGGGAACCGGTTCCCATGTAGGGACAACCCGGTTCCCCATAGTAAAAATCAGAGACGTGACTTTGAAGCTGCCAGGAACCGGTTCCCACGTAGGGACAACCCCGTTCCTGCAGCACTTTTTCTAAAAATGTTTTATCTTTAAAAACCCGTAACTTTTGATCCGTGTATCTGTTTTATGTGCCGTTTTGGGCGTTGCGAAGCTAATGAGATGCTTTATTTGATAAAGTGATGAAATGGGCAGTGGCCAACTTTATTTTAATTCGATTTGATCATTGATGAATTGGAATATAGTATATGTATATGTGCTTATTTATATATGATTATTGATACATGTTTTGTATTGGTGATGGGATCACGATATTCATTGGGTGATGTTGGTTTATAACATGTCGTAAATGAATACATGTTTTGTGATTATGTTGTTGAGTTGTTTTATCAATTTATTACATGGTGTGTAATGATGATAGATGTAACGATGTATGATGATGGTGATGATTGATGATTGTGAATATTAATATGTTGTTAATATTAATATGTTGGTTATGGTGGCAATTAACATTACTATGATGTGTATGTTATTGTGATGATGTGGTGTATGTATGTGAATGATTGAATGATGCTTAAACATGTACATACTTGTTGTGACCTTATTGGTAAGAGGTGTTAAGCGATGTTAAGCATCGGAATGATGATGATGTATGAAGATGTAAGTATGTGTCATGTGTGCATTATTCATAAATCATTTGCATTGGAAGGCTAATTCCCATTGTGCGGAGATTAGCGGGAAGTCATCGTGTGCCCATGTGGGGTGTGAGCGATGAGGCAGTAGTCGTGTGCCCATGTGGGGTGTGAGCGACTAGAGGGCAGTATCAAAGAGAGAAGTCCTGTGAATGTGATTCACGAATTTTGGTACCACATGCATAGTGTCAGTTGCATCATATGCATTGGTTATAACATGATTGGATGAGATCTAGTGTTATGCCTTGGTGTGTTTACATGATTGATGTATTGAGAAGACGTTGTTAATATAACTTGATCATTGATGAAATTGATGAGTTGTGGGCCGATGGCCAATATTGTTGGATTGATGCTTGCTTGTTGTAATAATTCCGATTATGTGTATGATTGAGTGGATGATAATTACTATGAGATTTTATTGCTTATGATTGCATAATGCTTATTAATTCGAATGAAACTCACCCTTACTTTGATGATTTCAGATTAAGGATGTAGCGGCGTCTTGATTGGGTGAAGATAGCTTGTAGGCTAGCCCGTAGTTCGTGTCGAGTCATGCTCTGATTGTAACACTGGGGAACGCTAGTTTAGAGACGAATTACTCTGTTGGCTTTGTTGTTTTATAATTGTATTAGAGTAACTTGCATGAATGATGATGAATATGCAATGTTATGAATTATAATCCGCTGTGTTGAACATGAATTGTATTTATGTTAAATGGTTCCTCGTGTGGCATGACAAATGACTATGGTATTTTATGTTAAAGAAGTTGTGACATCCTTGTATTTCATGTTTACTCTGATTATTATTGTATTTTCCGCGGGGGTTTAGAAGGGTGTTACAATAGTGGTATCAGAGCATAGTCGGTCCTTGTGACCAGAGTCTTGTTGTTAATTTCCTTTCGGTACGCGACATGTGTGTGAAACACTGTTGGTACTCAGTGTGTTCTAACTGTTTGTCTGCAGAAGTGGGATTGAAACTAGTGGGGGAGAAGCTATGCTCCTCGGATATGTCTTAGATGCAAGATGTTAGAGTGATTTGCAGAGCAGCAGTACAAGAGTGTGGAGCTATTGTTTTCTGAAGTGAAGGTGACATGGGCTGAAGACTGTGGTTGTTATTCAGTCGGAGTGTCTCGGAGTAGATGATGGTTATTTCTGAGAAATGGAACTTCGAAGTTGTGATGCTTCACGTGCTACTGATGGACTGTGATGTTGTTGTGTGAGTAGCCCTATGTGAAAGGTCGCTGTTGAAGCAGTGATTAAAGGAAGTATTGTCGTAGACCTTGTCGTAGGATTACTAGTAAGTAATTGAGATGATGGTAGAGGTTATCGATGTTGTTGAAAACTCTTTAAAGAGCGAGTAATGTGAAGAGACGAGTACGATCTCAAGGATAAGAAGGTTGATGATGGCGTACATGAATTTGGTTTCAGGATGTTGCAGAAATCGAACATCAGCGATGAAATGTGTTGTTTAAGTTATAAGAAGTTTGGAAGCAAAGAGATGTGATAAGATGATGTTAATAATGAGATTAATTTGAAAAGAATGAGTTTTGGAGTAGAATTTCCGTAAGCAAATCGCAGGAAGATTGCTGAATCGTTATGAAATTTCGAAAATTCATAACTGGAGTTCTGGACATCCGATTTGAGTTCCGTTTGAAGCGTCGGAAAGCTAACGAGATGAACTTTGTTATAAAAATGGTTGCAGCAGCTGTAACATGTTTAATTGTGTCAGGATGATGTTAGAAAGAGGTGAAGTTACGGTTACACTTGTCCTTAGAACTAGATTGTTCGTTGGTGCGACATGGGATGTCAGTGTCGGAGTTGAACAGAATAAAGGAATAATGAGGAGGCTTGTTGAGAAGCAATTTTAGGAATTAAGTGTACCATTTGCGGAGTTTTGGAAATATCATTTAAGGTGTCGCTGCATGGTGTCGGTATTGTATTTTGGATAACAATTAGAAAATTCGTGTCTTGAGCTCTTAGTGTCGGATTAATGTACCGTTTGAACCCACGAAGAGGAGAGATTATGTTCTACATTGTGGAAGAGTTATAAATACCATAGACTGGTCCTATGAGGAGATATGATGATGTCGGTTAAATAAGCACGAACAAGTGTTGAATAGGAATGCCTATTACCGCGATTGTTCGGAACGAAGTCGAGTAGAATATGTCGTTGATGAATAAGATGATAAAGATGATTTAAGTATTAATGGATTTGAGTGATGAGGGAATCAGTAGAAAAAAAAAGAAGTGAAATAGACTTTGGAACCATCTGTGGTATATTGTGATGCGTCGTTGATGGGTTTGGATGGTGTATTGATGTAAAACCAGTAAGTAGTAACTTATGCGTCGGGACGATTGAAAGCGCAGGAAAGTAATTATCTGACTCATGATTTAGAATTGGCAGCCATGGTTTTGTTTTGATGTTGCAGTGACATTATTTGTATGGTACAAGGTTGCCTCTAAAAATGTCGATGCTGATGGTGAAAGAGTTGGATTTAATTGAACAATTCAGAGAATTAAGTTTGGTATGTGAAGGTGCTCCTAATAATGTTAGATTGGGTATACTGAAACTGACTAATGGTATTCCTGACGAGATTAGAGGAAATCAGAAAGCTGATGTTGAGTTGATCGATAAGTCTACTTTGGATTACCAAAGTAAAGATGACGGGTTCAGAATCGGAGAGGATGGTATAATGAGGTTGGTGGTCGCTGTTTTGTTCCGCGTGTTACTGAGTTGAGAAAGAATATTCTAGAAGAAGGACACCATAGAGAATTATTAGACTATGGAAATGTTAATGAGTTTGGGTGCAAACTCGGAAAAGACGCTATTATGTAGTAACAACGGTCTATGCTTAAATATGATTGTCGGCTATCTATTGACAAATTGAGGACTTGATCACCCTTAATCTCTTGTTGATAATAGGCGGAATTATAAAGATAGTATAAGATTGCTTGTTACCTTAATGGTATAAGATGTGATGAATGCTAAGCTGTGAGAATAACCACTCACCATTTTGCGGAAGCTTATGAAGAAGTGAATATGAAAAAGTGCAAAGTATTGGCGGTGACTTAAGACGGGTAATAGTAGTCGCACAGCGAAAGTATGATGTAGAGTGGTGTGATGAGTGTTACTCGTGACCAGTGAGGAATTAATATGTCGGAATCCTACATAGAGAATATGTGTTGATCTATATGTTGGATTTGGAATCTCGTGGACGTAAGGATGTCGTGCCAAAGGATTAGAACCCTTTTGAATAATTGCCGAGATGATGAGTATGTTATTATGGTTGTACGTAGTTAACGAGTATATATTCGGAGAAGTTAAGACGAAGAGTTGATACTACATGATGCGATAATAATCTTGTGCTGTTGGAAGGTGTTATGTAGATTTCTAAATATGAGGAGGGATTATACTCTATGAAGGACGAAGTTGATTTGATTCTTAGTGGAGAGTGGTACTCAGTTGAGCTATCTTGTAAGCAATGGTATATTGAGGATGATGAGCTATGTAACTATAACTACTGATGTGTGCTCGTTCCGATGGTGGGAATGTTTTTAATAGATGAAGTAACTCGGGAATTTGCTTTGAGTAAGTGTAAGTATTACTTTATCGCTCAATTGGAAGAGTGTGCCTAAGATTGGTACGTGGATAAATGGAATCCATTACTACTGTGTTGATCAGTTATGATCATACCATGGATTGTGTAATTGTATTATTCAGTTATTGAGCGTATTGTATGGATCGCACCTCGAAGTTCATTGTTGGTAACCGTTGGAGTTATAGCGAGTGGTACACCTGGGGATGGTCAAATGCAACGTAAGAACTGAGATTGAATGCATGAGATATGCTTATGTTGGTTATGTCAGATGAATTCTGAGACTCGACTAAGAAGGTGTTAACGGAGAATGGGAGAGTCAAATGAAGTACTCTTATCTGGGATTTTCACTTGAAGTATGTTTTCGAGGACGAAAACTCTTTTAGTGGGGGAGAGTTGTAACACCCCATAATTTCAGTTTATTAATTTAATTTGGATTTAAATTAAATAATTGGAATTTTAGTATTTTTATTTGGAATTATTTGGAAAATGATGAAATATTGGCATTGGGCCTAGAGTGGTGGTTAGCAGTAAGGGGGTGTTAACTAAGCAAGCCCATTATAATATTTTATTTTATTTTTCATAAAATAAAGGAATTGGGAAAAGAGAAGCAGAAGCAGTAGAAGCAGATTTTGGAAAAGGAGAACACGTGAAAGTGAGAAGGGCCAAAGGGGAAGAAGACCTTCGAAGATTCGACTCTGAGGTAAGGGGGGATTCTTCGGGTTAGTATTCCTTATGTGATTGTAGGTAGTATGATTGATTAGGATTGTGATCTAGTTCAATCGTACGTGTCGGGTTTGGGAATTTTGTTAGGTTTTGATAATCTTGTATGAATTAACATGATTCTGTGATACTTGTGATATATGATGCTAATACATGTCAATAACTTGTTTGAAATGTGTAATTGTGTGAAAATCAATGATAATTGTGTGTATGTTCGTATGTACCTGAAATTGGGGAAATGGGATATGGTAAATGCTGTCAAAATGGTGATTTTTGCTGTGCAGGTACGTAGGAACCGGTTCCCATGTAGGACGAACCGGTTCCCCCTTGTAAAAACAGAGAAATATGGATTCTGGGTAGCTGGGAACCGGTTCCCATGTAGGGACAACCCGGTTCCCCATAGTAAAAATCAGAGACGTGACTTTGAAGCTGCCAGGAACCGGTTCCCACGTAGGGACAACCCCGTTCCTGCAGCACTTTTTCTAAAAATGTTTTATCTTTAAAAACCCGTAACTTTTGATCCGTGTATCTGTTTTATGTGCCGTTTTGGGCGTTGCGAAGCTAATGAGATGCTTTATTTGATAAAGTGATGAAATGGGCAGTGGCCAACTTTATTTTAATTCGATTTGATCATTGATGAATTGGAATATAGTATATGTATATGTGCTTATTTATATATGATTATTGATACATGTTTTGTATTGGTGATGGGATCACGATATTCATTGGGTGATGTTGGTTTATAACATGTCGTAAATGAATACATGTTTTGTGATTATGTTGTTGAGTTGTTTTATCAATTTATTACATGGTGTGTAATGATGATAGATGTAACGATGTATGATGATGGTGATGATTGATGATTGTGAATATTAATATGTTGTTAATATTAATATGTTGGTTATGGTGGCAATTAACATTACTATGATGTGTATGTTATTGTGATGATGTGGTGTATGTATGTGAATGATTGAATGATGCTTAAACATGTACATACTTGTTGTGACCTTATTGGTAAGAGGTGTTAAGCGATGTTAAGCATCGGAATGATGATGATGTATGAAGATGTAAGTATGTGTCATGTGTGCATTATTCATAAATCATTTGCATTGGAAGGCTAATTCCCATTGTGCGGAGATTAGCGGGAAGTCATCGTGTGCCCATGTGGGGTGTGAGCGATGAGGCAGTAGTCGTGTGCCCATGTGGGGTGTGAGCGACTAGAGGGCAGTATCAAAGAGAGAAGTCCTGTGAATGTGATTCACGAATTTTGGTACCACATGCATAGTGTCAGTTGCATCATATGCATTGGTTATAACATGATTGGATGAGATCTAGTGTTATGCCTTGGTGTGTTTACATGATTGATGTATTGAGAAGACGTTGTTAATATAACTTGATCATTGATGAAATTGATGAGTTGTGGGCCGATGGCCAATATTGTTGGATTGATGCTTGCTTGTTGTAATAATTCCGATTATGTGTATGATTGAGTGGATGATAATTACTATGAGATTTTATTGCTTATGATTGCATAATGCTTATTAATTCGAATGAAACTCACCCTTACTTTGATGATTTCAGATTAAGGATGTAGCGGCGTCTTGATTGGGTGAAGATAGCTTGTAGGCTAGCCCGTAGTTCGTGTCGAGTCATGCTCTGATTGTAACACTGGGGAACGCTAGTTTAGAGACGAATTACTCTGTTGGCTTTGTTGTTTTATAATTGTATTAGAGTAACTTGCATGAATGATGATGAATATGCAATGTTATGAATTATAATCCGCTGTGTTGAACATGAATTGTATTTATGTTAAATGGTTCCTCGTGTGGCATGACAAATGACTATGGTATTTTATGTTAAAGAAGTTGTGACATCCTTGTATTTCATGTTTACTCTGATTATTATTGTATTTTCCGCGGGGGTTTAGAAGGGTGTTACAGTTTACGTTTCATTATGATTGTCGACTGTCTATTGACAAATTGAGGACTTGATCACCCTTAATCTATTGTCGATAGAAGATGAGATCGTATTGGACAAGATAAACTTCTCTTACTAACTTGGTACTGTGTAAAATGACTAAGGAGAAGTTGAAGAGTCGAATTGAGGAGTTGTTGAGAAGAGTTTCAATTATCTAAGTGTATGGTCGTAGAGTTACACTTGTTTTGTCGAGTAAGAAGAAAGAATGTCCTATGAGGTAATGTTTTGAAGATGTTTTGATTCTAAGAGTGACGATGAACATACTGAACATTAAGGATTGTGTAATGGATGTTGAAAGAGAATAAGTTTGTGCGAAGCCTTCTAAATGCGATTTTTGGTTGGAAGATGTGAATTTTCTGGGATATGAGATTCGAGATGAAGTGAGTTGATGCAGATATCGACAAGTGGTAGTTTATACTTCAAAGTAATGTTAAGTCCATGAGAAGAATTATTCGATGTATACGTTGGAGTTGTTTGTCGTTGTGTTTGTTTGGAACATAAGAGGCATTATTGTTTGAATCGAGAATTGAGGCGCGTAGTGACTACAAGAGTCGAGAATGAGGTAAAGAAGATGGTTAGATTCTTGAGAGATTAGGATTTTGGTTTGAATTACCATCTTGGAAAAGCGAATGATGTAGCCGATGCATTGAGTAGGAAATCATTGCGTATGTCTATGTTGATGATTCAAGAATTGGAATTGTTGGAACAATTTAGAGAGTTGAGTTTGGTTATGAAACGACGTCTTCTTGCATTAAGCTTAGTATGATGAAGTCTATGTTTGGTGTTCTTAACGAGATTAGAGAGAGTCAGAAATTGGATTGCAATTGCTTGACGAGATGACATTGATTAACCAAGGAAAAGGTGGTGATTTTCGGATTGACGAGAATGATGTTATGAGATGTCGTGATCGAGTTTGTATTCCAGATGTTATGGATTTGAGAAAGAGAATTCTTGAGGAAGGGCATAGAAGTGGTTTGGGTATTCATTCCGGTGCTACTAAGATGTAACAAGATTTGAGGAAAATGTTTAGTGGTAAAGTATGAAGAGGGATATAGCGGAATTGTGTATTTGAGTTGGACTTGTTAGAAACTGTTTAGTTGGTGCAACAATTATCTATTTTCAAGTTGCTGAGAACATCGAGTATTTGTGAAGTGATGTGAGTCATTGTGGAAAAGTTGACGAGATGCTCTTATTTTATTCCAGTGAGGATGGATTATCGGATGGAGATACTTGCAAAGTTTGACATCGAGAGAACAATGTGTTTGCCTGGTATTCCATTCGAGTATTGGAGTGGCATCCTTGGAAACTTGTATGGTTGAAGATGTGAAACATTTTGTATTGGTATGAATCGGGAGAGAGTAAGTGTGGTTTCGGTGTCGAAATGGTTGTGTCGATTGAATTTTCGAGGACGAAAATATTCTAAGTGGGGGAGAGTTGTAACATCCCGATTTCTATTAATATTTTATTAATTATATTAGTAATTATATTATTTGGTGTTTTTAATAAATATTTGCTTAATTTAGTCATTTCTGATGTTTATTGAAATTTTCGCGTTTCGGGGCGATTTAGTCGGTACTAGTTCGGGATAGCGGATCAATATTTAATCGAAAATTTTAATATTTTTAGTATTAGAAATATTAATGAGGTAATATTTAGCGTTTTGGGAATTTTTGGAATAACTAAGATTAGACCGGAAATATGAGACATTGAGTTATTAGAGGATTTTATCCGTATTTATTTTATTTTATTATATTATTTTATTTTACTTGGTGTGGTAAATAATTATTTATTTGTTATGAGATATAATAATTAATTGAATTAATTAACTTTGTGTGTATTGGTGTTTATTTAGTTTATTGAACTAAAATAGATGTATTAAGAGATTATATTTAATTGGGCCTATTTATTAGAGTTAGAAGTAAATAGGGGGTGTTATTTTTAAGCCCAATATGACATAAGATAGTAAGGGTTGAGGAGAGTAGACATAACATTATCATTTCATTTTGCTGAATTTTAAAAGAAGAGAATAGAAGGTGAAGAAGAGGAGCAAAAGGGGAACAAGTGAGAGCTAGGGTTTGAAGAATCAAAGAGGTAAGGGGGAGAATCCTTATTATTATGGGTTAGTATGATTGGGTCAATGGGTAGATTAACATGATTAGGTTGTTGTTGGTTGAAATCTATAAAAAAAAAATTGATGTTAGAAAATTGTTTTGATATTAAAAATTGAAACATTGGTGAAATTAGGGAATGATTGAGAGTCACTAATTAGCATATATTGTTCCTGTTTTCGTTTTTCCCCAATTACTACAACGTGCTTTTTCTATACTGATTCACACCCTTTTCACTGTAGCGTATATAGCATGAACTGGTTCAGTGATACATATTAGTTTCACACTAGTAGTACTTGATGTAGCTATCTTTCATGTTCATTTGTGGAACTGGTTTTTTTTAATGTTCATTACTATTGTAGCTTGTTTTCTATACCACTAGCACTCAAAGAATGTATATATATAATGGTATATATTATATATATATATATACATATATGATGCAAAGGGAAAATAATTAAAGTAGAATTTAGTGAAAGAGTAGGATATATAGTGAGATTATTATGAAACAGTGGCTGGCTGTTATAAAACAAAATGAAATTCAAATCAGTCCCGTTTGACGGAATAGCGGAATTAAACAGTATAATTAGTTGTCCGGAATTTGATGAAAATTTACGTGGTAGCTAAGTTTAATTAGTAGACTAACATGGTGGCGTTATTTTGTTGAAAATGTGATATTTACAAACCGACCGAAATAGTGTAGATTTGAATATATTTTTATATTTAATATTGGTTTTGGAATAGAAAAATAAGTGAATAAAAAAATAATATAGGGTGATTATTGATTGATTGATTAAATTAATTTCAATAAATCTATTTAATTTGAATATATTTGGACTTGGATAAATTATTCGGTTTATCGGTAAATTGCGGTATTTTACGAAATGAACCGAATTTGTATATTGGTTGAATATGTATGTTGAGAAATATATATTGCTATGTCAATGATGATGTTCCGGTAATGATTCTCTTTGAGTAGTTGGTTAGTATTAATTCTAATAAGTAATTGCTTGGTGTTGAAAGTGTATATCCTTATATTTTGGCAAATATGAATTAACATGAGATAGTATGATTTACTAGTGTTAATTGGATTTTGTGAATCGTAATTGATTATTTGCTTTTATATGTAAATAATATGTATGTGTTGTGAATGTTGTGTACAATTGGTGGATAATTCATCGAGTTGGATTATTGTGATATGCTAAATATTAAGATGGTAGAGATGCTCTTAATTGCGTATGTTTGTTAACATTGTACATACATTCATATCATGGTGTGCCTTGAAACAAAGGTGGTTTGCTTTGAAACAAAAGCGAGGCTTAGATTCTAGAGTGAATCAGAAGCGGTAAACTATATGTTTACGTTTGGTGGGCTTTGGTCTTGTCCGGATCGGAAGCGTGGCTTGGATTCTAGATATTGAATCGGAAAGCGGTGAAACATTGGGTTCACATTACGGTACCGCATGCATAATGTCACATATTTTGCATTGAGTCACATTAAAATTATGCGATAATTGAATATGTGAAGTTGATGTAATTGTGATACGTGTATGAGTTTGATAATTGAAACGAGTGAGGTTTGAATACATACTTGGTTAAATGTGTGAATATGTGATAATTATGGTTATGTGCATAATTGGAAATATAGTATTGAAATTGAAATAGTATACTCTATGCACTTGTCGAATGCTTAATATATGTGAATATATTGATTAGTATTATTTTACATGATTAGGCATGGTGTAATAAATTCCTATAATTGTTGATTTAACCATTGTATCTTATTATACTTCTCCATAATGATTCGTATTCTCACCCTTCTGTTTTAATGTTGCCCTCGTTTGGCAACATGCAGGTTCTGGAGTTAGTAGCTCGCGTGTGATCTTAGTCGGAGTTGCTTCCGAGTTATTTGGAGATTAGGTAGTGAGTCGATGCTCTGGTCATGTAACACTGGGTAGACTAGTTATTTGAACTCATGTTTCTATTCGGTTATGTATTACGTTTGATTTGAGAACCTGTCATGTTACTACTTGTTGTTTGATAGGCTCTTAAGCCAAATATTCTAAATTATGTTTTAATTTATGTTGATATGACTATTGAGACTTGATCATGGTATGGGACATGGATCATTTTATGTAACACATGAGTATTTAGTAGTTTCCGCTGTGAATGCATATTCTAGATAAAATATGGTTAATTGAGAAGTATTATTTGAAATGACCAGGTGTATCAAATATTGTAAGTAAATGTTGTCGGTTTTTAACGGTTTTTAGTTTTTGAAAACATCGATGTGACGCCCTTTTGTTATATGCATGCTTATTCTCTGATTATATGCTTATTTATTTTGGGGTATAAAAGGGGTGTTACAGACTACATCCCGAGATTTTTATGAGGTCGGACGCCGAGCACTACGCACGTCCCAGACTCATTTTCATGGGTTCCTAAAGGACTGTCCCAAAACGGAGCCTTTATGGACAATCAAATGGTCGAGACGGTTACAAAAGGCCAATGGTCATAAAATTTGTTACCAATGGTTTAATATATCAGTTACCACTGGTTTTAGGAGTCACTTACACTTCTTAAAGAGTCGTTAAGTATAATGAACGCTATAAAAGAAGACTCTAGGAACCCAAAAATGAGGAGGACTGAATGAATAACAGAGAGAGGGGCAGAGACGTCGGAAAAATCCCCTAAATACAGTACATATGCGGTCTCTCCTGATTCACATCGGGGAGATTATCCAAATAGGGGTGGAGCCACACTAGAGTCAGAGTATGCAAATGAACCCCCTGACTTTTATAATTTCATACTAATAATGTATTTTTCAATATTTGCACCCCCTGAAAATTCTATATTGCACCTACTTTTTGCATTTAATGACAACCTCTCCCATTACACTCAATGACACTATTAGGGATGTCAATGGGGCGGGGCGGGGGATACATTCCCATCATAATCTCCGCACTCGAATTTATTCCCCATCCCCACTTCGGGTCCCCGCTACGGGGGACTTTTGTCCCCCATCCCCGTCCCAGCGGATCCCCAAGGTTCATGTGCAAATCCATAAACATGATTTTTTTTTAAACCAAATTAATAGTAAAAGTTTCAAAAATTAACCACAAAAAATTTAGAAATTATTCTTTTATGATAAATATATTGTTTAACAATATTTAATCTATAATATTGAGTGTCATGACCACCAAAATTTCAAACAAAAAAATGAAATAAACATTTAGATCCCACTCTTTTACCAACAATACATATATATATATTAAGGATATTATGCTATTTTAGTAAGAACATTATTCTAATTTAGGCGAGGCGGGGGATATTTATGCCACCCTCGTCCCCGAAGTGCCTCCGGGGAGACTTTTTTCCCCATCCCCGTCCCCGCGGGGGGAAATTCCCCGTCTTTGGGGGCCCAAACGGGAAATCCCCACGGAGATCCCCGCTAACGGAAGCAAGTTGACATCCCTAGACACTATTCCTCTTCTATTACACTCAATAACACGTATTAAATTAATGCTATTATAAGACTCTCAATAATACATCAGGAATGGAACCATGATATTGTGACAGGAAGAAAAACAATTTCTACTACACTAAGCTGGTGCCACAAATGTAACAGTTACTTGTTTAAGGATTTCTATATGCATTGATAAAGAAATTGAATTTTCATTTAAATGAAATTTTAATATATATATATATATATATATATATATATATATATATATATATATATATATATATATATATATATATATATATGACCTTCGGTAATGGTTGAGAAAAAAGACGGGCGACTGTTAGATAAGTCATCGCTTGTTCGGGCTGTGTGCACTAGCTGTTGGCGAGGAGGAGGGTGTTGGCGTGCTCAGATGGTTCTTTATTGTGAAGGAGCTATCGAGCTTGTGTGTCCGGTGGAGGAGCAGGATGGACGCGCATCCCTTGCTTTGCCCTAATGAGTGGGTCTTTTGCTTATTAGGCCGTTTTTCAAACTATTGGTGAATGAAAATTTTACTTTATACCCCTACAATTATACCAATACCCCTACACGAAAAAAATTTGGACCAAAATACCCTCTTATAAATAATACATATTTTAAAAAATTTCACTTTTTTCTTACATTTAAAAAAAAGTTCAAAACATCCAAAAATATATAAACCGGAACACTTTTTCAAAGTCTTCCGGTTTAAAAAAAACATACCGGAACACTTAGAAAAAGAGTTCCGGTAGTTGTTTAAAATGGTGGTTGTAGCTACATTTCGGAACACTTATTTAAAGTATTCCGGTGGTTTTTTTTTTTTAAAATATTCTGGTCTTTAGACCACGGTTATAAAGTGTTGCCTAAAGCTATTTGAAAAGTGTTGCATAAAGTGATTTTTAAAATCCTGACGCTACACTTTTTAAAAACTATACTTTAGGCAATGGTTTTACTTATTTTCCATTCATTTTAGGCAACGGTTTTAAACCGTTGCGTAAAGTCTAGAATTATTTAAAAAAAAAAAACCACCGGAACACTTTAAATAAGTGTTCCGGTATGCAACTTAAAAACTATCGGAACTCTTTTTTTAAGTGTTCCGGTATGTTTTTTCTAAACCGGAAGACTTTGGAAAAATGTTCCGGTTTATATATTTTTGGGTGTTTCAATTTTTTTTCTGAAATGTGAGGAAAAAATGAATATTTTTAAAATATGTATTATTTATACAAGGGTATTTCGGTCCAAATTTTTTTCATATAAGGGTATGGGTATAGTTGTAGGGGTACAAAGTAAAATTTTCTTGGTGAATTTGGTCAATTCTGACAATTGGGCTAGTCCAAATATATATATATATATATATATATATATATATATATATATATATATATATATATATATATATGTATGGGTATAGTTGTAGGGGTACAAAGTAAAATTTTCTTGGTGAATTTGGCCAATTCTGACAATTGGGCTAGTCCAAATATATATATATATATATATATATATATATATATATATATATATATATATATATATATATATATATATATATATATATATATATATATATATATATATATATATATATATATATACAAAGTTGTTGATATTTATATTTGAATAACTATTTTTGTGGTGATGTTGATAATGTGATTAATGTTTGAATAACTTGGACCTCTTTAGTTTAAAATGTCCACCCTAAGTACTTAGCTCAGCGTCAATAACATATATTTTAAAAGTCATTTATAAAACAATTTATTGAGAAATAATATCAACCAATTTTTTTTCCAATTTCTTTTAAAAAAACTCTTTTTATTTACATAAATATATAGCCCTTTAAAAATTATTTTTTAAAAAGCTGTAAATTATCTTAATTACTTTCAAATAATCATTTTATTAATAGAAAAATATTTATCTTAAGTACTTCCGTTTAATCATTTTATTAATAGAAAAACATGAACGTCATATACCTTGTAGGCTCATTTTTCTACAATTATTGATTTATTTAGATGAAACTTTTTTTCTTACAAAGATAAATAAGTTCTATATATTTAGGATGGAATAAATGTTAATCGTTCTTATTACATTATATGGATTTCTTTTCCGTGTTCAACAACTCTTATGGTGTATTTTAGTTAACTTTGGTCTTCATATAACGTCCAAAACTGTTACTTTCAACAACGAGACAAATTTATGCTCTCTTTTATTAAATAATTTCAAAGAAGGAAAACGAATTATCTCTTTCCAAACAAATGTAAGAAAAGAAGAGTCAGAGTTGACGAGCAGATAGAAGCACTGCTGGGCCTTTCATGGGCTTGATTCAATAGATTGTCCAACAAGACTTTTTGTTTCACAATAACCTGGCCATATATGATCACAACTTTGAAAACGGGGAAGAATAATCAAAGGAAAATTCTTAATACATTTTTATAGAGGTGAAATAAACTTCTGAAAATCCGAAAAATATCCTTTGAAGATGTATTTTTGAATGCACCTTAAATCAATTTTTAAGGGGTTATTTTGGATATGTTTATCCGAAGATCCCCTATTTTTCGTAAAAAGGGTGAATTCGGAGATTAATATCTGAAACATGCCCTGGTGACCGGGTAAGAATTCTTGGATCCAAATTGCTCCAAATCTTCTATAAATAGGGTCTCCAAATTATTTTTTAACATCACACATCACAAACAGAGATGAGTCAAACATATTCTCACCTTCCTTTTGTCTACTTTAGGGATGACATGTCGCCACTTCAATTTAGATTCTTCAAGGACACACCTCTCGCCGAGTTGATTACCACACTGAATTCTCTCCTGCAATATTCAGAAAATCAAAAGGTGGTCCAGTTCGGATATCATTCACCCTTCCTTGACACTGAAGAAAAACATAAAGTTCACCCAATTTGCATTGAAGACGAATGACAATATTTAAAGGTTATGTGGAGTACTTTTCACCGATACTCTACTAAGGGTCTGATTGAAGCCGATGCGAGCTTCAAAGATGGGAGAAGATGTTATCAAAATGTTGCAATGTACTCAACTACCAGTTTATAACAATATGTATTGTGAAAAAGGATGTCAAGAACAGAGTATAATAAGGGACACAATGGGAAGGCAAGAAGAATAACAAGGAATTGGTTATAACTGCTATTCTTTTCTTTCTCTTTATATCATGATTACAAGTGTTACAAGAATAACAAATAACCCTCTCACCCTAAATTAGAATTTGCAGTATGCAAAGATGAGAGACTAGTATGCTATTTATAATAAACCTAATATACTAAACTAATGAGCTTTTTCACAAATACAAATTACAAGCCAACTTAGGGTACAAGTTAATTTAAACAATTGGACATAACAAACAGGCCCAATTCGAAATACTAACTACCCTAGGATTTCGACACCCGCATGCTAGAACACACTTCTACTACAAGAAATTCTGCAATTTACAAGGGGCTAAGCTCCTCACAAAGTACAAAAACCCCTCACTAAATTGAAAATTGCAAGGGGACAAGACTCCTGGCAAAACACGGGGTCGGAAATTGATTTGCTTGGTGGAAAGCCCCTCGCTAATTTGCTTGGTGGGAAGCCCCTCGCAAATTGCATAACACAGATTACACGCAGGCGTAGACCCAGTGTGTTAGACGCTGGCCTAAGGATCTAGAGGGGGTGAATAGATCTCACAGAGTTTTTCGGAATTATTTCGAACTAAGGCGAAAGCGATTTTGAATCGACTTGCGTCTATTCCGGACCGTTATTACAAGGGTCGTATATGTGACAAAACCACAAGATAATTAAGATTAACGATGAAATGATATGTTATCGAATCAATATGTTTCACTATAGAAAATCGATTAACTTCTGATTTGATAAACTTTGATTTGCAATGCAGTAATAATGAAAGAAGCAAAAGCACAAACACTTGGTGATAATGATCAAATTGATGGTGATTCAATGTGTGATGAATTGTGATGTTTATACAAGTTCTTAATTCACAATTTTAACACTCGAATCGTTGATCAATTTGCAATTATAACCAAATATGAACAGAACGTAAATGAAAAGATAAAAGCGACAAGAACACGATATTTGTTTAGGCAGTTCATCGATCGTCCTCGCTACGACTACGTCTGCCCCCAATTCCAAACTGAAATTGGGAAATCTTCCATTAATGTTGAAAGCAGTTTATACAAAGAAGATAACAAAGCGATAAACAATAAACCAAATTTGTCGATCCTTTGAATCTTCTTCCCCCTTAATCTTGAGCCAGATCAAGGTCTTCCAAGAGCTTCACTTTGATCCCTTTCTGCAGTGTCTTGAATTGCTTGAACACTTGTTCTTCAATATTCATACTCAGCTGGATCCTTGATGAAGCCTCTTGATAAAAACCCCCAAAATTCACCAATCTTGGAGGATAAAACCCTCAGATTTTATTCACCAAAAACCCCACAAATCTTCACCCACTAGGAATCTTCAATTCCGTTCCATGGATGTTATCGATCTTGAACGCAAACCCTCAACGCAAAAATGATTGTGTGTAGTTGTGTTGGAGTTGTGTCGATGATCGAAGATGAGAAGCCTTTGTGTATCTTTCAGTTGTTGGTGTTTTTTGAATAATTAACATGGAATGGTATATATAGTTCCTGGTATGTTGGAGCAGAGTGAACACATGATTTGGGAAGTTTTCAGCAGATAGGTCGACCTACCTTAGTGCTTAGGTCGACCTAATAGAAGTAAAATGAGCCAAACTGAATTTGTTGCCAGTTGGGTCGACCCATTAGTAGGTTAGGTCGACCTAGAATCAGTTAATTCAGCTTTTTGGAGATTTCTTCAGATTAGGTCGACCTGTGGATGTGAGTGGGTCGACCTAACAGTGATATGAGAAAAACTCTTCAGTTTAGGTCGACCTGGGAGTGTGGGTAGGTCGACCTAACAGTGACCTTGTCAGTTTTGCTGAGTTTGCTCTGGTTTTGAGTCGACCTAGGGCTTTGCTTGGTCGACCTAACAGATGCAATACCATTTTCTGAGTGATTTGTGCTTCATAATCTTCCATTGTCTTGAGTCATTCATTTATGCTTTTGTATTTGGTTGCTTGTGATGTTTGCCATGAATCAAAAACTCATTTGTGAGTGTATGCTTGTTCTTACAAACTCCCCCTTTTTGATGATGGCAAATACTTGATTGAATGACTAAATAAAGCTCCCCCGTACTAAGCTCCCCCGTACAAGCATACTTGATTGAATGACTAAATAAAGCTCCCCCGTACTTCTCAATTCATCTCCCCCTTTGACAACATCAAAAGAGAGAAACAGAAAGGTGACAGGAAATTATAATAAACAGCATTATGCGTATCATATCCAAGCTTGAATTTTGATTAAAACATGTATGACGTCATTATAAGCATGTTAATTGATATCATATTACAGTATCAATGAAATTTTTGGAAATGAACAACAAACATGTTACCACTTTCATCATGTTGATTTGATGCTGAGCTACCTTCATACTAGGACAAATGTTAGCTTGGACATAATCAATATATATATATATATATATATATATATATATATATATATATATATATAAAGTAAAGGAATAAGGTTAAGAACACAAACGGATTTAGCTCAAATTAGAGATATCTAATATCCCTAATTCTCTGCGAATGTTGAAGAACTGCTCCGTTGCAAGAGGTTTGGTGAAAATGTCAGCTAGTTGCTTCTTGCTCTCTACATGTTCAAATATAACTTCTCCTTTTTCTACATGATCCCTTAGGAAGTGATGCCTTATTTCAATATGTTTGGTTCGTGAGTGTAGAACAGGATTCTTACTTAAGTTTATAGCACTTGTGTTGTCGCACAAGATAGGTATACGATCAAGCTTGATACCAAAGTCAATGAGTTGTTGTTTGAGCCTTAATATCTGAGCACAACAGCTTCCAGCAGCTACATATTCTGCCTCAGTGGTGGATAATGCAACCGATACTTGTTTCTTGCTATGCCAGCTTATCAATGAATTTGAGAATAGATGACATGTTCCACTGGTGCTCTTTCTGTCGGATCTGCAGCCAGCAAAATCTGAGTCGGAGAATCCTACCAGATAACACTCGTTGCCTTTTGGATACCATAGGCCATATGTAGTAGTTCCACGTAGATATCGCAAAATTCTTTTGACAGCTTTTAAGTGTGATTCCTTTGGACAAGATTGATATCTTGCACACATACATACACTAAACATGATATCTGGTCTTGAGGCTGTAAGATACAATAGTGAACCTATCATACCTCGGTACAATTTCACATCAACCTCTTTACCTTTCTCATCTTTGTCTAGGTTAGTATTTGTAGCCATAGGTGTGTCAATCTCCTTTGCCTCACTCATTCCAAATCTTTTGAGCAGCTCTGTACAGTACTTAGTTTGACTTACAAACGTTCCATGACTGAGTTGCTTGATTTGTAGGCCAAGGAAGAAATTCAGCTCACCCATGAGACTCATCTCAAATTCACTCTGCATAAGCTTAGAAAATTCTTTGACAAGTTTTGCATTAGTCGACCCAAATATAATATCATCTACATAAACTTGAACTAAGAGTACATCTTTATCTTTTCTTTTAATAAAGAGAGTAGTGTCAACTTTACCCCTAGAGTACCCTTGGCTAAGAAGAAATTTGCTCAAACGTTCGTACCAAGCCCGAGGGGCTTGTTTAAGACCGTATAGAGCACGTTTCAGCTTATAAACATGAGTTGGATACATGTAATTCTCAAAGCCGGGTGGCTGAGCAGCATAGACTTCTTCATTTATATAGCCATTTAGAAAGGCACTTTTAACATCCATTTGGAATAGTTTGAAGTCTTTTGAACAAGCATAGGCAAGTAAGAGGCGAATAGCTTCGAGACGTGCTACAGGAGCGTATGTCTCTTCATAATCAATACCTTCCTCTTGATTGTAACCTTGGGCAACTAATCTAGCTTTGTTTCTAGTAATAACGCCGTTTTAATCAAGTTTGTTACGAAAACCCATCTAGTGCCGATTACTTGATGATCTCCCGGATGAGGGACTAAGTCCCAAACATCATTCCGTTTAAATTGGTTTAATTCTTCTTGCATGGCCATTTGCCAATGCTCATCAAGTAATGCGTCCTTAGCGTTTTTCGGCTCAACTTGTGAAACGAAAGCAAAATGATGACAGAAGTTACTTATCTTTGAGCGTGTTGTAACGCTCTTTGAGATGTCCCCTATTATGTTGTCAATTGGATGATCTTTCACATTTGTCCAGGCCTTAGGAAGTTCTTCATTGTTTGAGATGCTTTCTTTTTCATTTTCATCATGAGACTCATCTTTCTCTTTCTCAGCATCTTTCTTCACAATAGTTTCATTCTCGTCTTCCTTATCTTTGACAATGTCTTCAGTAGATGGACCTGCACCATTAAACGAAAGACCTTTCTCGACATATTTTGTATAAGATTCATCAAAAGACACGTGTACTGGCTCTTCTACTATAAGTAATCTTTTATTATATACCCGATATGCTTTGCTAGATTGTGAGTAACCAAGGAAGATGCCCTCGTCAGCTTTAGCATCGAATTTACCAATATTATCCTTACCATTGTTAAAAACAAAACACTTGCAACCGAATACATGGAGATGAGATACGTTTGGTTTTCTACCTTTTAGTAATTCATATGGAGTTTTGTTCAGTATATGACGTATTATTATCCTATTCAAAACATAACACGCAGTGCTAATCGCGTCAGCCCAGAAATACTTAGGTAGACTACCCTCATTCAGCATTGTTCTTGCCAACTCCTCTAGAACCCGATTTTTACGTTCAACCACCCCGTTTTGTTGTGGTGTTCTAGGAGCTGAAAAGTTATGCTCAATTCCATGTTTATCACAGTATTTTTCAAAAAGATAGTTTTCAAACTCTCTACCGTGATCACTTCGAATTGCAACTATTTTGGTGTTCATTTTATTTTGACATAATCTTACAAATTGTGTGAAAGCTGGAAAAGTTTGACCCTTACTAGGTAGAAAGATTGTCCAACAAAATCTAGAGTAATCATCGACAATGACAAAACCATAGATGTTTCCACCTATGCTTTTAGTCCTTGAAGGGCCAAAGAGATCCAGGTGAAGTAGTTCAAGAGGGCGTGATGTTGAAACCACGTTCTTTGATTTAAAAGAGATTTTTGTTTGCTTTCCCTTTTGACAAGCATCACATAGATTATCTTTTGAAAACTTCATTTTAGGTAAGCCGATTACTAAGTCTTTTGTGACAACCTTGTTAAGTAAGTCAAAGTTTATGTGAGCGAGACGTCTATGCCAAAGCCATGAGTCTTCGCCTAGAGCAATTAGACACTTGGTACTAGACTTAGATACCTTATCTAAGTTTAGCATATAGATGTTGTTTATTCTTAAGCCATTAAACATAATGTCTCTTTTCTTAGTATGTTCTATTGTGCAGCCAGAATTTGTAAACGTTACTTTTAAATCTTTGTCGCACAATTGACTTATACTTAAAAGATTATGCTTAAGACCTTCTACTAGCAGTACATCAGTTATAGTTGTGGTAGAAGGGTTACCTACACTTCCTTTACCAAGTATGGCTCCCCGATTGTTATCTCCATAGGTGACATACCCCTTTTTCTTTGCGTGAAACTCAACGAAAAGAGATATGTCTCCCGTCATGTGTCTTGAACATCCGCTATCAAGGAACCACAACCTTTCGGCAATGTCAAGACACTTTTCCTGCAAAATTAATTTAGAGAGGGAGGTCCCCAATTTTCATTGGGTCCTTGGTAGTGAGTACATAATTTGTTGCACTTAGGCAACCATTGAAATACTCCTTTAGGAACCAAAATCCTCCTAAATTTGCATTTTTCAATGGTATGACCCTTTTTGCAACAATAGTGACAGGTAATATGATGAGAATATGCTGTTTTGCTAGTTGATACTTTTGGTACAAAAGTGTATTTACTATATAAAGGAGTATACGATCTTTTGAACTTATTTGGATCAACCGCAAAAGTCACTTTTGGTTGTAGAGCCTTGTCTAATTTGGCTTTTAGATCTCTTACTTCTTTTTGCCAAATGTGACATATCTCACAACCAAACCATGATGTAGGATCTATTTCAACTTTATCCTTTTGAATGTCTAGCATATATTGTTTTAAAGCTTCCATATCCTTTTCGGTTTTCTCAACTTTTGATTCAAGATATGAAAAGATTTTCTTATTTGAGGCCAAAAGTTTGAAAGCTTCAATTGCATATCTATGTAATTCTTCAAAGGCAAGTTTTAGTTGAGAATGAGATACCTTATCTATGAGTTCAGGTTTAAGATGACTTACAGTTTTCTTTTTCTTGTGTTGATGAGACATAAGGCATAAGTTTGCTGATTCTTCTTCATCGCTTGATGAGCTTTCACTAGATGAATCACTTTCCCATGCTATGTAGGCTCTTTTAGATTTGTTATGACCTTTGCTTTAGTTCTTCTCTTTTTCTTTCTTAAGGTATGGACAATCCGGTTTGTAGTGACCGACTTTGCCACAATTAAAGCAAGGACCTTTGATTTTTCCTTTGTTGTTGTCATCTTGTTTGAACTTGTTTGATTGCTTTCTATAGTTGATCAAGCCTTTGTCAGAATGTTTTGCTCCATTTTTCTTTAGATATTTGTTGTATCTTCGCACAAACAGTCCCATTTCCTCATCATCGGAGTCTTCGTCATCACTTGTATCACTATCCTCTAGCTCTTGTCTTGAGGTCTTGGAGCTTGAAGCCTTTAGAGCTATTGACTTCTTCTCTACCTCTTTCTCCATGTTCTTCTCTTTTTTGCCCTTTTCTCATGCATGTCAAGGCATTTATGGTGTTGTTCATGTTCCTCTAGTTTACCAAAGAGAGTGGTAATGTCTAAAGTGTTTAGATCATTCGCTTCCTTTATTGCTGTAACCTTGGGTTGCAATTCCCTGTTCAAACATCTTAAGATTTTGTTAGTAGCAACTGCATTGGAAACAGGTCTATCAAGAGAATTTAAACGATTTTTCAAGTGAATGAATCTCTTCTGCATGTTTTTGATGGATTCACCATCTTCCATGTGGAAGAGTTTGAACTCTTGAGTTAACGTATTGATTCTAGCTAGTTTGACATCATCCGTTCCCTCGTGGGCAACTTGCAATGTGTCCCACATAGCTTTAGCGGATCTACAATGGGAAACGCGATAGTATTCATCAATTCCTAGAGCTGAGATTAGAATGTTTCTCGCTTTCCAATCGTATCCATATCTCTTTTCATCTTCAGCATCCCAAGTATTTTCTGGTTATGGAACAACTGCACCAGCTGCACTTGTCATGGTGATCTGAAAGGGACCATTGACAATAGCTGTCCAGATGTTCCTATCAATTGCATTGATGTGGACACACATACAATCCTTCCAATAGCCATAGTTTTCACCGTTGAAAACTGGAGCTCTATTGTGAGCCCCTTTAGGTCCGGAAGCCATCTTTCCAATAAGTGTTTCACGTAGCACGGAATAAACCAGAGCTCTTGATGCCACTTGTTAGACGCTGGCCTAAGGATCTAGAGGGGGGTGAATAGATCTCACAAAGTTTTTCGGAATTATTTCGAACTAAGGCGAAAGCGATTCTGAATCGACTTGCGTCTATTCCGGACCGTTATTGCAAGGGTCGTATATGTGACAAAACCACAAGATAATTGAGATTAACGATGAAATGATATGTTATCGAATCAATATGTTTCACTATAGAAAATCGATTAACTTCTGATTTTATAAACTTTGATTTGCAATGCAGTAATAATGAAAGAAGCAAAAGCACAAACACTTGGTGATAATGATCAAATTGATAGTGATTCAATGTGTGATGAATTGTGATGTTTATACAAGTTCTTAATTCACAATTTTAACACTCGAATCGTTGATCAATTTGCAATTATAACCAAATATGAACAGAACGTAAATGAAAAAGATAAAAGCGACAAGAACACGATATTTGTTTAGGCAGTTCGTCGATCGTCCTCGCTACGACTACGTCTGCCCCCATTTCCAAATTGAAATTGGGAAATCTTCCATTAATGTTGAAAGCAGTTTATACAAAGAAGATAACAAAGCGATAAACAATAAACCAAATTTGTCGATCCTTTGAATCTTCTTCCCCCTTAATCTTAAGCCAGATCAAGGTCTTCCAAGAGCTTCACTTTGATCCCTTTCTGCAGTGTCTTGAATTGCTTGAACACTTGTTCTTCAATCTTCACACTCAGCTGGATCCTTGATGAAGCCTCTTGATAAAAACCCCCAAAATTCACCAATCTTGGAAGACAAAACCCTCATATTTTATTCACCAAAAACCCCACAAATCTTCACCCACTAGGAATCTTCAATTCCGTTCCATGGACGTTATCGATCTTGAACGCAAACCCTCAACGCAAAAATGATTGTGTGTAGTTGTGTTGGAGTTGTGTCGATGATCGAAGATGAGAAGCCTTTGTGTATCTTTCAGTTGTTGGTGTTTTTTGAATAATTAACATGGAATGATATATATATATAGTTGCTGGTATGTTGGAGCAGAGTGAACACATGATTTGGGAAGTTTTCAGCAGATAGGTCGACCTACCTTAGTGCTTAGGTCGACCTAACAGAAGTAAAATGAGCCAAATTGAATTTGTTGCCAGTTGGGTCGACCCATTGGTAGGTTAGGTCGACCTAGAATCAGTTAATTCAGCTTTTTGGAGATTTCTTCAGATTAGGTCGACCTGTGGATGTGAGTGGGTCGACCTAACAGTGATATGAGAAAAACTCTTCAGTTTAGGTCGACTTGGGAGTGTGGGTAGGTCGACCTAACAGTGACCTTGTCAGTTTTGCTGAGTTTGCTCTGGTTTTGAGTCGACCTAGGGCTTTGCTTGGTCGACCTAACAGATGCAATACCATTTTCTGAGTGATTTGTGCTTCATAATCTTCCATTGTCTTGAGTCATTCATTTATGCTTTTGTATTTGGTTGCTTGTGATGTTTGCCATGAATCAAAAACTCATTTGTGAGTGTATGCTTGTTCTTACACAGTGTAGCGGTGCAGATGGCGCAAAGGAGCAGAGTTCTGTCAGTCAGTTTGCTTGGTGTTTTCCCCCTCGCAAAATGTATACGTTTTTCAATTGCTTGGGTTAAACCCCCTTGTTAGTGTGTGTGTGTGTGTGTGTCTATATATATATATATATATATATATATATATATATATATATAAATATATATATATATATATATATATATATATATATATATATATATATATATTTGACAATTAATATATTCAATATTATAATTTTAAAATAATATAAATTCATAATTTATAATTTATAAAAATACAAATACTAATTAAAAAATTAAAATTATATTCTAAATAGTTAAAATAATATCCATACATAATATTAACCTCCATACATATTAAACTATAAATATTAATTAAAGTTCATACAAATACTTAATGCTAATACAAATTAAAATTCATAGATATTCAAGATATTTAAAAAAAAAAAAACTTCAAACATTCTCTTCCTCTTCATCTACCTCTTCCTTTTCAACAACCCCTTCATGTCCACTGAGTCCTCCATATCTACCACCTGAATTTTGTGAAGCAAAAAATTAATCAATTCTTTGTGCCCCCTCATCTGCAATCCGTATAGCTTCTTGATATTCAAGTGTTTGCCTCATCATTTCTTCCCGCAACTTTTTTTCTCTTCTCATCATCTCTTCTTGCATCTCTATTTGTTTTCTCTTCATTTCTTCTATTTATGCATTTCTTGCTGCCACTTCACGTGCCGCCTCAGTATTTGCCAAATTTCTCACAGTTTCAAGCATTTCAGCAGTTAATATTGGTGGAGTTGGTGATCTTTCTCCATCAGCAAGTCTCATTCTGAAAGACCTATCACACCGCTTCCTAGTTTTGGCATACCCTCCAACACCATACACTCTTCCATTTTTCTTCTTTCCGCCAGAAACATCATACCATGTATGAAAACCCGCACTAGGATCAACAGGATATCCCGATGGCGGTTCAGGTATTTCAGGATGCTCTGACAACTAAAGAGCAAGTCGTCTATCAAACTACTCCTATAAAAATACAATAGTTAAATGTCATAATGATTTAAATAAATTGGGTATATAAAAGAAATAAATAAAATAACTTAATATAAGAAAAAATTACTTGAATGATTTTTGAACGCTCATCAACAAACTCTCCATTTCTCTTGAGATGAGTCTCCATATGGAACTCAATAAGAAGTGGAGTTCTACCCAACTTTTCACGCTAATTAAATGAAAAATAAATAAAAATTAATTAATTAATTATGAATAATCTAAATCTATTTAATAAATTAATAAATAAAGTTACCATCCTTCATGCAACTTCAGCAACACTAATACTGCCTGTTGCGTAGTTGCAACCGCCAACTTCAGATGCTCTATATTTTTTCCTTTACATATGTCTCTAAAAAGGCTTCAGAAGTCCAATAGGCAATAATCTTTTTAAATAAGTCGTCTCCTATCCAACATGAACATGTTCCTTTTTTTTCCATCTAAGTCTAACATTCCTCATGGGGTCAGAAAATCAGGCAGCACATTTTATGTGAAAAAGTTCTTTAATTTGTACTTCATCTCTAACATCCCAACAACACCTCTCCTACATTGTATGAATTCAAAAAAATATTAAATAAAGTATAATCATGAATATCTAAATAAATATAAAGGAAATGCTTAAATGAGTAAGTTAATTAATTATAATTTAAATACCCTAAACCAATCATCCATATCATCATCAAGTACTGCTCCATAAGTCGGCCAGTATTTTTTATACTTCTCCTTAATAATGTCTGTTATGGTCGATGCTGACTGATGTGACGGATGTAGCAACCTGCCCTAAAAATAAAAGGTTTTTAGAGTCGCCACCTATTCTACCAGGGCGAATAGGAAACCCTACGCGGTTAAGAGATTCGGAGTAAGTTATTATATTCGGGTCAAGGGAAGGTGTTAGGCACCCTGAACCCTTTCCTAAGGTTTTGAATTTAAAGGCGAAGGTTTATGGCTAAATATTAAGGTTAATAGCTAAAGAAATGAATAGGGCAAAAAATGAGATTTGAGCGAATTGAGGTTTTGGGGAAGGGGACTCGCCTTGGTTATTCAAGTGCCTACGTACCTCCTTATGGAGGATCAGAGTCTACGTAGTTCGGGGCAGGGTTGTACGCCTTAGAATTAGTATGAATGTATTTGAAGGTATTTTGAATTACCTTATCGTAGTTTAGAAATTTGTGGTTTGCAAGGTATTTTGAATTACCTTGTTCGCAGTTTCGAAATTCGCAGTATTGAAGAGATGAGTGTTTTAAGATTTGGCATACAACCCTGATATTTAATATGCACTATTAATCGCAATGATCAATAGGTTTGATCACCATAATTAATAGATTAGTAAAGGATTTCTAACAATTCTAATCGATAGATTCGATTATTACTAATAGCAAATTTGTGTGTTTTAGGAATTAATTATTAATTTATCGTTACCCCTCATAACCGATATATTCGATTAAAAATAGTAACAAATTGATGAGAAATATGCTAATCATCGTAACCAATAAGATGGTTAAAACCCTTTAGCAAAATAATCCTTATTTTGATTTAATTAACTAAATTAATTGATTATTAACCATCGCGACCGATTAATTCAGTCGAGACGAATAATAAATAAATTCCTAATACTTTGGCCAAATGGCCAGTGGGATGGGGCAAACCCTAATACCTTGATAAACCTCTTTAGGGTTTTTGTGATCTTTACCATTAAAGTTGATTAAATTAATTAAGTCGAATAATCGAGAAAATAATTCTAAACCTTAACTATAGCCCTAATCCTAATTTATATTCTATCCTTAACTAAAATAAATTAATTGAATTAAAATATAATTAATTAAACCTAATCCAAATAATTAAATAATAAAATAAAAAAAATTATAAAGAAAAACCTGGCACCAATCCTGTGTGGTTAGGCCTTGAGGATTCATAGTGGACCTTCAGTTTTATGTGCGTTGGATTAGTTCTCTAGGAGATCTGATGGTCTTGGTGTGGGGACATATGGTGAGCCTTCTTGAAGCAGCACACGCATGATCCAAATGAGAAAGAGTACCAACAATTAGATTGTGGTCGCAGGGGTTCGAACCCCCTCTCTCCAACACAAAGCTTCGCTGCACTTGCCATGTGAACTAGAACAATTAGTCATTAATAAGATACCTCAAATAAAATAAATATAAAGTTATATGGATAATTGGAAAAGTCAAAAGAATCAGGCGCTGGGCCCACTGCTGACGGAAAGGACGAATGAGAGACTGAGAGAGGATGCTGGAACTTTGACCAGCGAATCAAGTCTGAACGCGTGTGGAGAGAGAATTGTGAAGGTTGACCAGCGAATGAGGCGCTACCACTTGTGTTGTCTTCTTCGTTCAGCCTGTAAACGAAAACAAAGCACCTATTTTGCTACGAATTAGCCTTAGTTTCAACCACAGTTTGGCTACGATTTTTCCGTAGCAGAACCTGCAAGTATTAAAACTCAAAGATTTCGCGTTAGACAAAAGCCATAAGCATCCAGATCTCGTTTTTAAGGTCCCACGACCTTATTAGATGGACCGTTTCAGATCGAAACCTCTTGTAACCACAAAAACGCAAGCTTTTCTTTTCCTTGCCCTAACAATGGTGTTTCACCATTCCTGCACAAAATCTCGTAAACGATGGGTCTAAATACCTCCAAACATCATCATGAACACTTATGGATGTATGGAATCAATTAAAATAGCATGAGTCAAAAGTTTGAGTTTTAAAGAGACTTGCAAACTGTGAGAACGAGTATGGTGGTTCCGGACATGAATAGGCTTGAATGATGCGTGGAATCGACTGCTGGTGACCTCTTGGATGGATTAGAACGTGTGAAATGCTTTGATACTTGTAGAGAAGGATGCCACGATTTTGCCTTGTTCTTGAATATTTTCCTTCTTTTGAAACCCTAGTTTCCTCCCCAAACTTTCGTCCCCTTGTGGCTGCACATCTTTAGGCATATATATGGAGTGAGATTAGGTCAGAAATATTGGAAAAAATCACCCTCTTGATTATGAAAATTTGATTTGAAATTTTGCTTCCAAACTTTCTATTTTTGAACTTAATCTATTTCATGCACTTTTCAATTCTTTCTTGGCCCTTGGATCAAGCTAGGATCTGATTAAATCAAAGGAAAAAATTAGAACATAAATCATACAATTATTTCATGATTTTATTTGATTTTGATTTGAAATTAAATGATTAAAATCTCATATAAATAAAATAATATAGCAAAAATAATAATATTTGGCCAATGGGCTTTTTATGGGCTCTAAATCACGTGGATAAGTCAAACATTGAGGCCCATTTAAGAAATAATCAAGATTGCTCAATGTTGGTTTCATGTACTTTCTCCAAAATTGGTCAATTCAACGATTCACAACTCTCTCAATTTTTATTGTATGGGAGAATTCTAGGACTTTTTGGAAAGCTCAAAGAGTCCTCTAAACACTCCTTTTGGTTTCATATCCATTGAAGTTTCCATGCTCATGTTATGGGCTTTTTAAAAAGATGGCCTTTTAATGGCCTTTTTGGAGGACCTGTAATGTATTGGACCATATCTCTTGAATGAAGCATTTCTAGCCTTGGCATGTGAGAGACAAAGTTGTAGAGAATCCAATTTCCTTCAGAATAGGCTTTGGTTGGGAAATTTTTGATACTCCATGTGAAAGTTATGGCCAGTCAAAGTTCAGTTGACTTTTTTACTTAAAAAACCCTAATTTGAACCTTTTGACTTTGTTCATTTCTGAGTTTTTATTAATGAATCATGATCAACCTTTGATCAAATGATGGATATAACCTCAAATACTTGATGTCGACCAAAAGTCTTGAAGTTTGACTGTATTTTGACTATAGTTGACTATTAGGTCAAACTAGTCGACTGTGGGTCATCTGAGCCATTGAGTGAGCAATCCTTGGAATTGAAGCTTGACTTTTGACATGGGGATGCTTTGAGACATTGAGATACCTTGAGTTTCATTTGAGGCCTTAGGGATTCAAACTCCTTTGATAAAGTGCAAACCCTAGTTTTGGAGATCCTCTCTTATTTCAAGATCTACCTCTATTACCAAGTTGTCATCTATTTCCTTTTTTTCTTCAGACTCTGGTATTTTATGACTTCTTGTTGTGAAAGCATTTATATTCTCTTGGTTTTTTGGATTTTTCACAGTTGAGCTCGGAAGGGCACCTTGTGCCTGTAGAGTGAGATGTTGTGCTATCTGACCCACTTGAACTTCCAGATTTTTGATTGAAGTTGTGGTGTTCCTATGGTTGTTTCTCGTCTCTTCTTGAAATAGAGAACATTGTTCGGCCAGTCTCTCAATAGCTACTTCCCATTCTACCTTCGGAGGCACTTGTTGTTGCTGATCTTTCCAAGAGAAGTTTGGATGATTCTTCCACCCCAGATTATAGGTGTTAGAATAAGGATTGTTCTGCTTCAAGAACTTGATCTCTTCAATTTGTTGAGGAGTTGCAAAACAATACACAGTTTGGTGAGGGCCGCTACAAATCTCACAGCTGACAGTCTGAGCCGGTTGAACTTGAGCAACAGTTTGAGTCTCAACAGTCATCTTCTTTAGTCTTCTCTCAACTTCAGCTGCAATTTGGTCTTCCATTTCTATAACTTGATTAGCCAACTTCAAATCAATTATCCCTTCAGGATGGCTTACACTACGGTCATATAATTCCAAATGCTCATTCGCAACAATAGCTTCAATGATTTTCTTGATGCCAGTGGCTGTTGAGAAATTAGTTGAGCCACCGGCTGCCGTATCGATCAACTGCTTTGTCTTTATTTTAAGCCCATTAACAAATACTTGCATCTGTTCAGTATGATCCATGTTATGAGTTGGGCATGCTACGAGGATCCTCTTGAATCTTTTGTAGGCATCTCCCAACGATTCACCCTCTTTCTGCTTAAAGTTCTGAATTTCATACCTTTTTCTTAGAAAGACTGGCGTTGGAAAATACTCATTCAGGAAGGCCTTTTCCATCTTTTCCCACGATGTGATACTGCCCGCTGGGAGGGAATAGAACCACTCTTCTGCCTCTTCGGCTAAAGTGAAAGGAAACATCCTTAGCTTCTTGGCTTCTTCAGTATGACCATCAATTTTCAGAGTGGTGCTCATGGTCAAAAATCTTTGCAAGTGCTTGTTTGCATCTTCATTAACCTTTCCGGTGAAAGGCTTTCTTTCGAGCTGAGTGATGGTTCTTGGGTGCAATTGAAAATTAGGAACATTCACCGGTTGGTTGACAATTATTAGTCTCCCACCCGGTGTGTTTGCAACACCATAGTCTCCGAGAAGTCTCTCAGGTGGAGGTGGATTCTCACCCATAACTTCCTCTTCACTTTCAGAATATGAATGAACTTTCACAACTTCTTCTTCAGATTCCAGTTTCTCTTGACGAGCTTGTCTACGCCTTGCGTGCAAGGTTCTTTCAATTTCTGCGTCAAAAAGAAATTCAGCTGAGGCCTTACCTCGCATGCACAACTTAGACAAATATTAGAATTAGAAAAAAAAATAAAAAGTGCAGAAAATAAAATTTTAGTCGCAGAGCAACAAAATTCTAATTGAACTCAACTTAAACTCAATATTATGGCAGTCCCCGGCAACAGCGCCAAAAACTTGATCGGTAAAATAACAAGTGTACTATTTTGCCTCTTGTAATAGTAGGGAAAATTCCCCGAATGTCGATCTCAGGGACTGCGCAGGAATAATGAGTTCAATTCAAGGTTCAACTAAACAAAAACTTCAATGGGGTTTTGTTTGGTAATTACAACTTAGCGAAAAGTAAAATAAGCAGTAAATGAAATTAGCTTTGTAACAAATATGAGTAACCTGCTAGGGATAGTGGATGATTGACAATGTAACAACTCTGAAGTTTCTATTGCAACAACTTATTTTCAATAATCAATTACCGGTTCTTAAGGTTGTTTGATCCTAAGTCCTTAGTGAAAAAACCTTTGATCCTTCATCCTAAACCCTAAGTCCTTAGAAATTTACGATGAAATCAAGCAATTAGTTATCAAGAATATCCGGTTGCTATAAGGTATTCCTAGTCCTAGGTAATATCTATTATAGCATATTCTCATGAAAGCATTATCAATGGTTGTCCAACCTAAACGATAATCATACATCAATTCCGATTTGTCCGAAAGGAAAAGCATTAGAAACATCAAGAGAATAAATCAACAATAGAAAACATGATAGTTATCGCGATTGCAAACTCAGAGTCATTACAAAGTTCAATCAGAGCCACCCCCTAGCATTGGGGGGGGGGGGGCTTAGCTACTCATAGTATTCAAAGAAAACTCAATAATGAATAAAGACATTACAAGAAATTGGAGGAATTGAATCTTCAATTGCTTCCGTTCATGAAGACCTTCTTCTCTCCCAAACCCTTGCTTTCTCCAATCTTCTCTTGTATTCTTTTCTCTAATTTGTCAAAAAGTATCTTCTCTCTTGCCCTCAAGTTGTTTTTATAATCAATCTTCCATTTAGGTTGAAACCAAATGCCAAGAATACCCTTAATGATCCCATTTGAGTGAGGAAACTTATAAACATATATTCAGCCCGCGCTCATCAACACGGGCCGTGTTTCTGCACGCGGGCGCCCGTGTTGTTCTTCTGTCCCTTGGCTCAAAACACACTTTCCAGGAACTTTCTCACACAAGCCGTGTTTCTGCACGCGGGCGCCCGTGTAGAACCTCTGACTTTGGTTCAAACTTGTATTTCCAGCCACATTTCAACACGGGCCGTGTTGCTCCACACGGGTGCCCGTGTTGACCTTTGAAATCAGCTTTCCCGGCTTCTTTTCATCCACTCGTGCGCGCCACAAGTTCCTATTTTCACATGCATCAACCTGGACAAAAACACTAACACTACCAAACAAAGGCATAAAGAATATCTTTTGACATAAACTTTAAACCAACTACAATGCAATACTATAAATTAGTAAATACGATAAACTTAACTTAAAAAGCAATAAAACAACCGATTGTGTTACCGAGATGATAAATTTGTGCCGGATGAAAGACAAAACTTGATAGAAATGGTGACCGATCAGGGCCTATACTTTTATGACTTAAACTTGGTCCACAAGCCATTTAGGATATCCAAACCATGTGCCACGAAATTTAGCTTATTATTTTATTTTACATGATTTTTATTTCATTTAAAATGATGTAATTAAAAGGAAAAACAAATATTTTGTTAAAAGGTGCATATTGATCACATTCAATCAGCATTTATGTCAATAATACAATATATTTTCGTGACAAATTGATTGGGAAAGATTAACACAAAATTGGACCAAAATAGAAGGTTTGGATAAAAGATTAAAATCAATTTTCTCAAAATCTCAAGATTGGATTTAAGAGATATTTGGACTTTTGTTTTAACCTAAATCAGTCCTCTATAAGTAGAGAAGAGAGGCCAATGCAATAGGGGTTGGAAAATTGGGTCAGAAACGCACAGCCAAGAACAAGGAAATTCATCCAAAACTCAGAATCGATTTGAGAGATATAGAAGGTTTCAAAGAGATTTGAAGGTTGCAAAAGCTTCCTCAAGGCACTCTGAAACTATTGGGATACTTAATCTTCATCAACACTCCCAGATTGTCCTCCAATTAGCCCAGGTAAGTCACTCTGAATTTTGATTCGATTAGCATGTTGTATGCATTCTCTTAGTGTTTTGATCATATATTCTGGTTTGTCTCGATGCCGTGATTGTTTCTGGGTTAATGATTTGAAGTTTGTGTGCCATAAAATGTAATCGGCCATTGGAGGCCGAGTGAAGTTCTTAGGGTTTTAATTGGGGCTTTCTGGTAGAGACAAAATTAGGTTAAATTAGGGGCATAGTTTGGTTCGCATGGTTGAGACGAAGGGTTTGGATAGGTCGCAAAATATTTATATGTGCATGTGTGCAGTTCGCTATTTTTCCAGGTGTGTTTTGCTACGAAGAGAATCGTAGCTAATTGTGTAGGTTTTTACAGGTATAGTGGGGACGATGATGAGTTGTCACCATGTGACTCGTCTGTTTGAATTCGCGCGCGCGTTTTCCTGTTTGGTTATCTGTTTTTTTATATATTTTAATGAATGTGTTTGTTTAACACATATGAAGCGCAGCCCAGTTGGTTGGCGCATGTATTGACTCAAGGGGTGTGGGTTCGAACCCCCCTCTACATATTTTTTTTTTTGAATATTCCTGTATGATTTTGTGCGCCCCAGGCTTTAGTCCTCACCATGCACCCTCTAGATCCAGCCATAGAACCCACCACTTAGCCAGATCCAATGCCCAGAATTAGTCCCTATATTATGAACCTTCAACGCAGCCATACTGAATCCTAATCCTAATCAACTAAAAATAATTTTAATTTATTTATTTGTTTTAATTAAATCTTTTTAATATATTTATTAATATAATAATAATTATTTTTTATAAATAAGTTAATATATGATATTGATATTAAAAATCCAATTTGTTGTTCGTTCCGATTAAATCAATTAATCGGGATGGGCAATAATAATTTTAATTAAAATGTTTATTTAATTAAAATGTAATTAATTTTTATTTAGTTAAATGGTTTCAACTATTTTATTAGTTGCGATGATTAACTTATTTATTTTTCTCCCTTCAATTCATTGTTCTTTTTAATCGAATCAATCGATTACGAGGGATAATGGCACACATTAAATTACGAAAATTCCTAAAAAATATTTTTATTCGTTATCAGTGATAATTGAATTCATCAATTAAAATTGGTAGCGATACAACTACTAATCTTTTGACTATGGTGATTGAATCTATTGATCATTGCGGTTAATAATACATATTAAAATCAGGGTTGTATGCCCAAATCCTAAAAACACTTCCCAAACCTTTTCAAACTGCTAGTACCAAAAGCCTTTGAAGCAACTTTCAACCATATCCGATCAAATTCAAATCCTAAGGCGTACAACCCTTCCCCGAACTACGTTGACTCTGATTCTCCCTAAGGAGATACGTAGGCACTTGGATAACCAAGGCGAGTCCCCTTCCCTAAAAACTCATTTTTCCCCTATTCAATTCCTTAGCTATTAACTTTAACTTTTAGCCATAAAACTTGACCCTTAGATTCAAAGCCAATAGGAAAGGGTTGAGGGTGCCTAACACCTTCCCTCGACCTGATTATAATAACTTACCCCGATCTCTAAACTGCGTAGGGTTTCCTATTCGCCCTTCAGAATAGGTGGCGACTCTAAACCTTCAATTTTAGGGCAGGTTGCTACACCCTAAAATTTGCGAAAGAAAGGATCAACCCTTCAATTTCTGAGACGAAACGGAGAATCAAAACCCCTCTGAACCCTAGAACGCAAACCTTTCCCTTTTTCTTTCTTTCTCGAAACCCCTTTCGCTTTTACTTTTTTTTTCTTTCTTTCTCGAACAACTTTTGTTTTTCTTTTTTAGTGATTGTCTTTTTAGTTTATTTATAAATAAATTTATAAATAAATACAATGATTTAAAAAATCAAAATCTTGTTTGTTTTAAAAATGAGTTTAATTGATTTTTATAAATATATAAAATGTTTTGCAGTGGCTCTCCTAATAAATAATTTTTTTAAAAGAAATTTAGTTATTTATATAAAAGAGTTTAATGAACATGCACTACAATGTAAAATTTTACATAATCATTTAATAATAAACCAACAATCTATCATGTCAATTTTAGGAAATGATTGAGAGCAAATATATGAGATTTATAGAGGGTGTAGACTTTGAGACTGTGAGAATTCAATGGTCACGTTATTGATATGCTACTTCTCAAAAATGATACGAAGAAGTTTGTTATTCCAATGAAAGAATTAAAAAATAACTTAAAAATAATTAGTAAAATAGAGTAAATAGGGATTAAGAATTTTATTCTAATTTTATAAATAGTTTTTAAAATTTCTTATAACTATTAAGAAATTGTCAAATATATGTATTAAATGAGAATAACATATACTAAAATCATCTTTAAAAAAATTAAAAAAATTATTTTGGTAAAATTAAAATAAAACACTATTATTTATTTTTAGTAAATATTTAAATCAATTAAACTTTTAAAAAAATTATATTTATTTTAACAGAAAAAATGATATTTTATTTTTTATAATCAACAATTAATATTATTTTTAGAAAACATTTAAATCTATTAATTTTTTTTTTGGAAAAAAAATATTTTATATTAAAAATATTTTACATTATTTAATAATATAAAAAAATTTATTACAAAATCAAATCCGCAGCAAAATCTGCATAAAAGTTTCCTGCAGAATTACCTACGGATTATGTAATGGAGTTTGGTTTTATTGTGAACAGAAATTCCGCAGCAAAATCCGCAGATAACTGTCCTGCGAATTTGGTAAAGTAGTTTGAATTTTTACTTAAAATATATATTCTGCAGCAAAATCCGCAGGTATTCCTGCGGAATTTTATGCAATATTGTGATCCGCAACAGAATTAATTTGATTTAATAAAGTGGCAGAAAAATCCGCAGGTATATCTGGGGAAAAATTTTCGCCGATAATCCGTGTATTTCTTGTAGTGTTAGCTGGATTGTAGACATATGTATGCTTGGAGATATATTTGGTTGGAGCCAGGTCTGTGCCTTGAACAGAATTTTTTTTATTCTTAAAGAGTTGTTAGATGCTAAGTTATGTGATTTTCTTGGTTTAAATGGTGATTGAAATTGACAATTGCTGTAGAGTTGGATGTTGTAGGATTTAATTCATAAGTTGGATGGTATATAATGTTATATTATTGTGGGAGCCGAAGAAAACAATTTTTTTAGTAGCTATTATGTATTATTTGCTTTATAATTTTGGTTCAAAAATTGATGTTTGGAGTAGGATTTTGAAACCGTGTGTTTCTAAGATAGTGTAATGTTTTATTTGGCTATAGACTCATGAAATATTTCTCACAAATTATAATAAAAGTAGGATGGGATTGTGGTGCTATTATTGAAACTAGTTTGCATTTGTTTAAGGACTGTCCTTTTTATATGCAAATCTGGTTGAATTTTGTGTCTAGTGATGTTAGAAATAATTTCTTTCATGAAGAGTTGAAGGCTCGGATTCAGTATAATTTAAACTATAATGTCTATCATGCTAATGATGTTAAATGAAGAGACTATCAAGAAATTGTGTGTCAACGATTATGGATGTGGCGCAATAGAGAATTAAATGATGATTCTTTTCGTTGATCCTATAACCCGAGTCAACATGTTGGGCAGCTTACGAGTGATTATTATAGTGCTAAGGGGTCCAATATTGTCGTTGTTGAGGGATTTCAAGCTTTTTGCTTGATTTGCTGGAAACCACAAAGTAAGGTATGGTGAAATTAAATACAGGTGATGCTTGTAAGGAGCAAGATTTGGCTCTACAATAAGTCTCTATGTTTTGACAATAATAGTACATATATTTTATATGTAACAATTTAGTCTCTAATAGTTTTCTTGAGTGTGCAGGTAATATGCTCTAAGAGATTCTGGATTACTGTCCGTAAAGAATCATCAGAAGCAAGCAAGGCAAATCGGAAATACTATTTGCAGCTGAATCTGAAGAAACATCAGTAGTTATGAAAAATGCTGAATGTTCATCAGAAGAAGAGTTATTGTGCGCTTCTTAATAAGTTGTTGCTTCAGAAGACATAAGTAATCGGAAGGAAGATTTATGTTAGAACTTCTGTTCAAAAATCGAAAACTAATACACAAGAGCGAGCTTTCAAGTTAAGTTCAGAAGCCTAGATCTGTTCATCATAAGTGCTGTTGCTTCTAACTCTAAAGACAAAGTCAAGATTCTAAACGAAAGATTAGATGCATCAAAGGTCAAGCCGAGAATACAAAGATTAGACTCAAGTATGTACTGAAGATCAGAACCAAGCTAATCAAGCATGAAAATCAGAGTCCAAGATCCAAGAATCAAAAGTGCTCTCAAACATGGAAGAACGTGATTTCATATTGGTTGTTACCTATGCATCTGGAAAACAGTGTTCCAACTTTTCAAGGATTCTGAAACAATATATGGACAAGCCATAACATCACAAAACTACTCCAGATCAGAAGCCAAGTATCGTTTCTCAAAAAAGCTGTTGCTATCAATTCTGATAAACGAGACTCTGACTCTCACAAGATAATGATTCTACACTTCACATCAAAGTAGTTTCTGAACTACACATCAGAATCATTATCAGGAAGATGAAGACAAGTTGATCTCCTCCAAGCTTACTACTTTAGAACCAGAAGTACATCATTTGAGGATAAGATCAAAGACCTTATTCAAGAAGAAAATAGTACAACAGTACATCACAGATTCCACTATAATCCAGTACGCGTACTATTTCTTAGAAGCTGTCTCCCACCAACTCACAACGTATCAAGCTACAAGACAAAGAAAGTACTATCTACAATAATGCTTGATTCTATCTGTTGGGAACTAGCTATTGGAAGACAAAAGACCTTCTTATCCTTCAACGTCTCTTTTGAGAGTTATAAAGAAGATCAAATCATCCAATAAAGGTTGACGACATTGACAACGCCTATGTTGCTCATATCACAATGGAGGTTCATACTGCTATAACGGCTGTTGTCGTTGCAGTTATTAATTGTGATTTGGTTTGAAATGGAACTCAACCAACACAAATTAACATGAACAAACTGATGAAGAAAATGACTATGCTTACGAGCTGGTATCAAGAAGTATATGTCAAAGAGAGAAGCTGAAGCACATACCAATCCAAAATGCTACTAGGCTATTTAGCTTTTGCTAATGCCTAAGTTGATATGCAGAAGCTGATCAGAAGATGAAGAAGAAGATTCTACAAGATGCTACTCAACTACACCCATATACATCTTGATAGAAATCAGAAGAAGCAAGGAGTTGTTGCTTGGAACTTCCTCAACAGAGAAGATGAAGAAGAAGACCACTACAAGATTCTACCCAACTTTGTATTATATACATCTTTGTAGAACTATGTAATGAACACAAGAGTTGTTGCTCGTATTGTGTTTTAGGTCTAGGTTTCTTCATGTAAATTGTTCTAACATATGAGTTGTTGCTCAGAAATATGTTAAACAATATGTGTTTAATTTAGTGTTTACATCCAGCTTGTGTAGAAGCATTATATTGTAAGCAAACATTTATCAAACTATTGTTTGATTGTTCCTTAAGAGACCGAGTGAAGGTTAGAAGCTCAAGAAGATAGTGCTTGCGACCATCATGGGAAATCCTCTTAGAAGACCGAGTGAAGGTCATAAGTCTAAAGGGGTCAATGAATGTTATATTTGTGGATCAGATCACTGAATATGTCATTGTTTAGTCACAAGCGGTTGCTTGTGCAGGTGTTAGTCACAAGGGTTGCCTGTGCAAGGGTGTTAGTCAAAAGCAGTTGCTTGTGCAAATGTCAATGAATGTTATATCTGTTAACTCAGATCACTGAACATGTCGCTGGATGTTAGTCATCGGTTGTTGCCCGTGCATTGTATTTAGTCACAGGGGTGTCTATGCAAAGATGTTAGTCACCCGGCTATTTCCTGTGCAATTGTAATCAGTTTGGTTATAGTGGATTAAGCCCTTGAGTTCAAGGCAAAATCACCTCGGAAGGGTGGACTGGATTAGCTTGAGAATTTCTCAAGTGAAACAAGATATATCTGGTGTTATTTACTTCTGTATATTATTTTTAAGATTATCAGAAGCTCTGAGAAGACTTTGGTTTCAAAGAAGTTTGAATATTTCTGAGAAACGCTAAGCTTCTAATAAGTAAGAGCTTAATGCGTCTGATAAACAACAACCAATTAAGCTTTCGTGCAAGACTTTTTAAGAAAGGGAAAATATTGAAAACCCAATTCAAATCCCCCTTATCTTGTGTTTCTTTCCACCTTCAATTTCTAACCCAAATTAGAGAGAACTAATATATCATCTCGGTGACGATCTCTCAGCCAACCTCAACAACACATCAGACATCCATATCATTTGTACCGATGATTTATCAACCAACACAATCAACACGGGAGCATTAAGCTTCGACACCCATAAATATTGTTAGCTCTAAATCTATCTCTAGAATCCAGAAACTAACAGGTAATCATCCTAGATAAGGATTCAAGCAGTATATGTCTATAACAACTCAAACCCCAAGCAAAGAGTAAAAATCTAAGACAACAATCAACACAGGTTTGTAAAACAGATTAAATATAACGCCATGGGAAACAAATATACACGAGTTCAAAGTAAATATACATACAAACCCAACAAATGAAGAATACACAAAGAAGAGAAATGAACCACAAATCTCCCGGTTTGTCAACACCGATTGATGAGAAATCCACTCCGGATCATCCATATGCAAGCTCCAATGTTTTTTTCTAAGCTAATATAACTAAAAAATGTTTGGTGATGGAGTGGGAGCAAAAAACCCCAAACCATAACCTAAAAAAAATGCTTTTACCCCTTAAAACGTATTTCTGTCAGAACCGCTTCGCCCGACGACTAAATGGTTTGCCTAGAGACTCATAACAGTGTCTTTTCACACTTTTGGATCCTTCTGGCTTGCTTGGCTTCGCCCAGCTTCGCCCGACGAAGCACACTAGAAGCCAACAACAAAAATTCAGCATTGTTTCGGCCATAACTTGAGAACCGTAACTCCGATTTGCGTCTGGTTCGAAGCATAAGAAAGCTTATTCAATTCTATTTCTAACAATTACAAAATATTAACCAAATTGATGATTTTTATTCTTTTATTTTGAGCCTTATTCGTTGATGAGTTGCTCAAAATCGCGCGTTTGAAGTCGTGTCTTCGACACTCTATTGCTCATGCTCCAAATACGCATAAATACCTACAAAATGAATAGAAAACTATCAAATGGTACATAAATGACTCAAAACACGAGTATAAAAAAACTAAATGTATTTATATATTAAACGGGGGATTATTCAACGAAATTTACACAAAAACATGACAAGTGCCACAAAATTATATATACAAAACTCGACAAAATTGCACTTATCAAAGTCGTGTCATCTCTAGATGCATATTATTGGCAAGAAGCTATTAACGATGAGAAAAATTCTCTAGAATTTAACATGACCTGGCACTTAGTAGACTTGTCTGTTGGGTGAGAATATGGTGTAAGAAAACCGTCTAAAGGGTGGGAATAGACTTTTTAAAATCAAATCAACAGACTTTTAGCAAATGAAATATCAGAGGTATTTTCATAGTATGCGAGCAGAAGTTTTAGAGTGAAACAAAGTGAATTATACTTGAATATAAATTAATACACGTAAACACATATTCAATGTACAACAATCACAAATTTGAATTAATAATGATACACAAGGTATTAAATCGATACCACCGTATAATTCACGAGAGATGATTATATAATGATTCAATTCGCAAATTCTAAACTCAACAAGTTTCTCAAATTTTAATCACCACTAAAGCTTCATTAGATCCTAATTCCAACAAAACCTAACGTTAAGCAATAAATCGATATCAATGCAAAGAACAGTAAACTACTATATGAATGTAAATGCAAGAGTTATAGGTAGACAAATGACATGTGGATTTATAGTGCTTCGACTCTTTCGTCCTCGTGTGAGTTTACATGCACTTTTGAAAGTACCTGTATAATTCCATTAGTTTGACAAATATTCAAAGAGTTTGTACAATCACTTATCTACAATAATGGTGTAGAAAATAAAACTTCAATTCTGGATCTTGACTTGTATATGGCTCAACGTCAAACTCTTCTGCGTAATCTTTACTCAATAGATGTAACAACCCGATTTTATTAGATATTTTGTTTATTAGCTTATTTGTGTGTTTTATTAATTATTTGTTTATTTAATTATTATGTGGTATTACTAATTAATTGAAATATCTAATTATATGCATATTTGTGTTTTATGGTTTAATTAGGTTATTATTAGTATACTATGTATTGGGCCTAATTAATAATTGGATGGGTGGGTAATAACATAACTAAGCCCATTAAGAGAAAGATAGTAAGAAGAGGAAAACTAGGGTTTTAGAGATAACACAATTTGGGGGAAAGGAAGAGAAAGAAGAGAATAGAGGAGAAAGAACATAGAAGAGAAGAAGAAGGAAATTGTAGATTTCTTGAAGAGGGTGGATTTAAGAGTTAGAGGTAAGGGTTTGAATCCAAGTTCTTATAGACTATATGATTGGGTAATGTGTTTTGTTGTGATTATCTCTTCATCTTTGCAATTTCATGGAAACATAGAAAAGTTAGGGTTTATGAACAAATGCATGAATTGATGATTTGGAATGTGTTTTAATTGATGTTTGATGATGTTATGATGTTAGAAGACCCACAATAGGTGTTATAATTGAGTCTATAACATGTATTCTACTGATATTCGTGATGCTTGGTGTTTTCCAACTTGATTGGGTTGAGTTTGGGGGTTTTGGGATGGGTTTCGTATGCTGTTTTCTGTGTTTTGGGGGTTTCTGAAATCGCCAATTCGCGCCGCAAACCTCTGTTGGCGCCGCGAACTGCTTGGCAGAAAGTTAGGAATTTTTGAATTCGCTTAGTTCGCGCCGCGAACCTTGTTGGCGCCGCGAACCCTGTTTTACAGAACTTCTTCCAAACTTTGAAAGGCCATAACTTTTGATCTGTAACTCCGTTTTATGCGCCGTTCGAAGCGTTAGGAAGCTAATGGGATTGTCTATATAATAGAATAGAATGGATTAACACTTGTTTTATAAATTATGATGATAAATGAGAATAACATTTACCTATATGAGTATGTTATGGATGAATTGTGCATGATCAATGTTCATGGATGTATTATGTGATATGATAACCGTGAATTATATGATTGAATTCTAAATGCTAGTTGATGTGGAATAGTTTAAATTGGATATTAATATATGGATAACATGTGATTACTTATGTGTGTATTATGAAATAAGACTTGTGGTTAATATTCATATATGTGTTAAGTGATGTGATATCCATGATATGTTATAATGAATATAAATATACATTTATATGTACTATTTGAATGTGTCTTGTTGATAATGATCATTTAAAGGTGTATGTATTGAGATGTGGATTGTATACTTGTAAATGCTTTTATGTGCGTTACGTTTTGGTATGTAATGAATAACAACTATTGGTAAGATGTGTGGTAATATATTCATGATGATTGTGACTGGATATATGATGGTTGTTATGCCTTGTTGTAATTGTTAATTGTGTTGTGAATGTGGTGTACAATTGGCGGATAATTCATAGAGTTGGATTATTATGGTATGCGGTAAGTTAAGATTGATGAGATAATCTTAATTGCATAAGTTGTTGGTAATTGTACATACATTCATAGCATGGTCGGCTTTATGGTGGAAGCGGTGAAACTTGGGTTCACATGGTAAGAGACGTTGATCCTTGAATGGAAATAGGCGTAGCAGACGTGATCCTTAATTGGAAATAGGCGTGTTGGCTTTGATCTTGTCCGGATCGGGAGCGTGGCTTGGATTCTAAACATTGAATCGAAAAGCGGTGAAACATTGGATTCACATTGGGTACCACATGCATAGAGTCACATGTCTTGCATTGAGTCACATTGGTGTTATGTGATGTTTGAATGTATGCAATTATGTGATTGTTATGTGTGTATGAGATGTGATAAGTGAATTTGGTGATTCATTTGATATGAATGATTGTTGTGTTATAATTGTGATATATGTGATTGAAACATATGTGATGTAGATGTGAAATTATATGTACTTAGAATCTAGATGTTGGTGAAATATGATTATGTACATTGTTTAGTAATCATGTATGATTATGTGGAATTGAATGAACTAGGTTGTATGGCAAGAACATGTGAATCTTGATTAATGGCATATGATGCATGTTTATATGAAGAGTGATGAATTCTTGGAATGTATTCTTGTTATGTTTTACATTTCCCATATTATGTTTATCTATAAGAAGTTGAATTCTCACCCTTCTGTTTGAATGTTATCCTTTGTTGGTAACGTGCAGGTTTCATGGATAGTGATGCTTCGAAGGAGGCTTAGCGTCGAGATTTAGATCTCTAGTAGGGTGTCGTGACTAAGTGGTCACTTGTGCTCTGGTCATATGTAACACATGGGAGTTGGGTTTTATGTTTTTATGACTCGATGTTATGAGATATTTGTTTACTCATATTGTATTCGTATTTGAATATGTTATTCTGGCTAATGTGTGGCCTTGAGCCAAGATGTTGAGACATGGTGGATGATGTATGGGAATCATCCTATTTTACCATTTATTTGATGAGATGATTATTCCGCTGTGGTTTGCATGTTGTTTAAAATTCCCGTGTTATTTGGAAATGACCATTGCATGTTTTAAAGATAAAATATTTGTTCTATTTTGAAATATGTGTAACGCCCTCGTGAGATGCATGCTTCTTTACTCTGATTTATGCAAATGTATGCCTTATTTGTTTAGTATAGAAATGGGGGTGTTACAATAGACGCTTCAAGAATCTTCCAATATCACCAATTTTACTCCAAGCCTTCGTTTGTAGCAATTTACCATTTGATCCTACTGATTCCTTAAGTGAATAATTGTTTGAAGATTTTAGAAGAACTTCGCCTTATCCGTATCCTTCCACACATTCACTACAAAGGCAATTTGGAGATAAAAACCTCCTTCTTTTCACTGAAGTTTGTCGGCACCAGTGAAAAAATCTCAATCTTGCAAAAAACTGAACAATCTTTAAACAGTCTCCAAGAACAATTAGTTTAAATAAAGCGTCTCCCCCAATCAATCATAGACGAGGTTGAAGAAGAAAAAGATTCAAGTGCCAGAACTTTAAACTTTTCAAAGTAAAAGAGTTCATTTAACCGAAAATCGCAAATGAATATGAAATTCCACACGCGAAAAAGTGTTGACAAAAGGTTTTATATATGCTTGAGCTTAAGCACAAAAATGAGTGGTAAAATATGGTTAGATTCGAGTCAAGATAAATGCATGTAAAGATTCAAGTGAGCAAGTGAATGGAATAAAAAATAATTCTGATTTTTGACACATTTTTCAGTTGATTTGAATCTGGTACAATGTTTGATTTGAATCAGAGACCCCGTGATTTGAATCATGTACAAACTGTGATTTGAATCAAATGCTTTAGGCCCTTAGAAAAATGCTGAAAAAATTGTGTGATTCGAATCATGTGCAAAGTGTGATTCAAATCAAATTGAGGTGAGGTGACAACAAATTGCATGATTCGAATCATTTAAAAAATATGATTCGAATCAAATGGTTTTGAAAACTTTTGTGTACCTCTGTTGGATATGATTCGAATCAAATTGAGTGTGTATTTGATTGATTCTAATCAAACACTTGAAAACTCAAATTTTCATGTTTTTAAAGGTACTTTGAGATTATTCTTTGCACCTAACTTAAATCAAACTCATGCATTTATCTTGATCAAATTCAAACGTAACCATTGTTTTATGCATGTTAAAATGATAAAGAATCGATTTCAAACTTGATTCCAAAAATGTGCAATCATGATGGAGACTCAATAAAGATAATAAGCGAAAGCGGTAAGTTAAGCAACAAAATAGCATATCGGGGATGCTCCCCTTGTATATGGTAAGGACATGCAACCAACTCTCCTAGGGACGTCCAGATGCATTGCCTCTTAGTTACAAACCAATCATTGGTAAATGGGTTTTGAAAAAAAAAACTAAAATATGATGGTACAATTGATAAATTTATAGCTCGCCTTATGACCAAAGGTTGTAGGAAAAGAGAAAATATATATTTATGATATGTGTGAGTAGAGTACGTAGCTAAAGGACTACTCTTATCTATATAATTATGGAACTTAGGTTGGTTCATATGAAATCTGGATGCATATTTCTAAAGCTTTCACTAAACTGGGATAGTCATGCTTGACCATTAGAGCATGTGTTTATAGAATACACCCTAAGACAAGTTGTGTGTGAGTTTGATGTTAAAGATAGAGTTTTAGACTACAAGTCATTCTTGTTAAATCAAAATCTTATTTGCTACGAGTCACTCTTCAAATTTTTTTTTTTAAATTTAAGTGGAGGATTGTTGGAATTGAATGGGAGAACGAGTAAGAAATAAGCACTAGTTTAAACTATTGAGTGAAGTGTGAATTTAAAAAGTTCAATAGGTCATACATTTGAGGGATAACACATTTTAGTAATGCTTATATAGTGGAGGGTATCTTATTGAGATGTGCTCCAATGGGTATTCAATTTTGTAAAAGAGAGATAATACACCTCTCATAATCATCACAAATGTACGTGTTTGCCTACCCGGCTCGCCTCGGCTCGATTTAGCTTGGCTAGGCTGGCCTTGGGCTTAGGTATGTATTAACTTTTTGATACCCGAAATTGGAAAAAAATTCATTTAATCTTAAATTCATTTAATCTTAATTTTTAATGAATGTGTTGTTCTCATCCATCCCATTAATTTCACACATGTTTTCACATCTAACTAGGCCTTCAATTATTTATCTATGCGTCTGACCAAACCTTCCATGAATCTAAATTTTAAGAACTGATTCATCGGATTATAGGAAGAACTTATCAAATCTGCTCCCTTCTTTTTCTCTCTTTTTTGGTTTACTTTAGCTAATAATAAAGGTCTCCACCTTTCACTATTTTTGTGTCATATACGACCGATATTCATATCATATTCGAATGGTCTTCGTATCATAAAAGATGTTTTTTCAAACTATTTTGTTATGAAAATGTTATAATTGATCGTCTATCTTACATAATTTATACAGTGTTGCAAAACATTTTTATAATAGCAACCTACTCCGCAACTTTAACTCGTCATATTTTTTCCAGTGGCATATTTTCAAAACCGATTTTAAAATTATGATTTTTTTTTTAGTACGCATACTTATTTAATTCCTTTTAGTGCTTACGCAATTTGAGTTTGGAAAGTTAGGAAGCATAGGTACGTCAAATATTTGGTTAGGTAAGAGAATTGGTAGCAATTATGATTTATTCTTTAGGAGAATAATATAAAACAACATAATGCATGACATGATTTCAAGTGGCTCATGAAGTCAAATCTTTCTTCATAAGACTTGTTCTCTTGTTACCTATGTGATATACCAAGTCAATTGCTCTAGGTAGCATCTTATCCAATATTTCATTGTGAAAAAAATTAATAAATTACAAAAAGTTTACAAGTGTATGTACATTAACAAAATTACAACCAACTTAAATAAATAAATAAAACAACTATAAACATGTCACAAGTCGATGAAATAGTCTTCAAGTTGTTGAAATAGTCTTGATCAATGTCGATAAATAAACTCAAATAAATCAATTCGTTTCGACTTGATCCAAACAACAAAACAACAAAACTCTAGCGATAGTTGAATCTCGTAGGACTAATTACTGCACCGTTCAATAAAAATTCAGTCTGCAACAGTCACAATGTGCGTCGTAGCCACAACAATGACCACAATCACAATACTCACAATCGCATCTGCATCTGCGACCGCAAGTCATGTGTTTTATTTAACTTAATGATTTTCCCGACATTCCTTTTGGACTCTTCTTCTGCAAGTCACGTGCGATTTCGATGCAAACTTGATCAACCATTCCCAAAAAATCTTTAACTATAACAAATAGTTGAAGATTGTTTTCTTGTTTCTCTTTTGAACCTCCACTTTCATAATATTGTGTTGTTTTACCAAGAATCTGCAACACACTTGTTTCTTTCTCCCTAACAAGTTTCAGTTCTTCCTCAGCATTTCCAATAAAATGATTCATTTCTTTCACAAAATTTCCTCTTTCACCACTCTCACATTGTGAAACAAGCTCTTGAATTTCAATTAGTCTCATAGATAGTGTTGAAATTGATTCAACCAAATTTTTATAATCCAAATTTGCTCCTTTTTTAACATTGCTGAATTCAGAACTTATTCCTCCCACAATTGATAATCCTAACATTGTGTATTCCCTTTCTCTTTTTTCATCCGAAACAACATTTGTTTCGATGTTTCCGTTCATGTTAATGCTTCTCTTTTGACTCATGTTTTGTGTTAGGCTGTTATTTCGGTTAAGAACCGCGCGTTTACCTTCCGAATGAACAACTTCTTCGATAACAAAGTGTAGTAATGTGGTTTTTCCATCGTTGCTTTTCACATCATTGAGTTTCCTTAGTGAATTCAAGTTAAAAGCTTGAGCATTACCTCTAGAAGTTCCATCGTTCATTCGATTCCCGGCCTTAAGAACCGCTTCTAGAAGCTTCAAGAAAAGTCCTTGGCTTCTAAGCTCTTTACATCCAAATTCAATAGTCTGCAAAGAATCCTTGATCTCCGCGACCTCCGAGTCATAGTTCAACTTGAATAGCATCGCGTTCAAGCGGTTAAACGCTGAAGGAACGGCGGTGAGGATGTGATATAGGAAAGATTCTGCTGCAGCAAGTCTTGATGGATCTTCTTTGTATTGAAGGATAAGTGATTTCTCTTCTTCTGTTGGTGAAACTCTTGAAAGCTTTTCGATTGTGTCTCCATTTAGGCCTTTTCCTTCGATGAGCGCGTCAAGAACTTCGTCTCGCGAGAGGGCTAGTGATTTCAAAACTATGGCAATGTTTTGTGATTTTCTAGGATCAAGAAGGAACTTTTTTGTTGAGACATCATTGCTTGGACTTGTTGAGTTAGTCTTTCCATGAGGTGACATTCGATTAGTTGCGACATAACCGAAGAGAGCTTCCATAAGATTTTGATCAACCCTAATATAAAGAAATTCATAAACCTAAGTTCAAATTCTAGAAAAAGAAAAAAATACTAACATAACAATTAATATACTAATATTTATCGAAGACGAGAGTTAAAACTCTGATGAAGACGGAATTTAACATAGCAACTAATATACTAAATATTCGCCAGAAACGTAAATTCAAACTCAGATGAAGATGAAAATACTCACGTATGTAACTTGAAACGATCCCACAAAATCTTGAGTAATCAAAATATATAAATTTATTTAACAAAGTTTAAGACATTAGGGTTTTACCTGAACGAGCCGCGATCGACTTTGTCCCAAACCATGGAATGATCAGCCGCATTAGTATTCACTTTATCCCAATGCAAAGGCTTCAACTTCACTTGATCATTGTTGGCTTCTTCCACACCTTTCCCTAAAGAGTTTCTTTGATCTGTCTTCGAGATAGCTTTCGATGATGACATTGGAGGAGGTGGCGGCGGCGCAGCCTTCATTGGAGGAGGAGGAGGTGGCGGTGCTGCCTTCATTGGAGGAGGCGGTGGTGGTGGTGGTGCAACTATTGATTGCAAAACGGATGGTTGAGATTGAAATTCTTGTTTTTCAACACCCTTTTTAACAAATCCTTCATTTTTGGATGGTTGAGATTGAATTCTTGGAACTCTATATAGATCATCCTCTAGAAATATGTGTGAAGATGAAGATTGTCCTTTAAGAAGAGGAGTTTCTTGAATGTACTTAGATTTCTTCACTTGATTCTCTTCTTCATGACTATCTTCTTCGACTTTATTTTTCGGACTATTCGCGATGATGTCCTTATAAAGATCCTTGTTAGAATTCTTCTCTTCAAGTTTTCTCCAATAAATCACATCCAAACCATCCTCATCAACAATCAACCCTCTCACATTTCCATCAATCTTTTCAAAAACATTCCCTCTAGGCACATCAACTTGTTGCCTATCAACATTAGAAACAATGTTGTTTTTCTTTGTTTTTCTCAAACACCTTTTCACTATAATGAAAATCAAACCACAAATAACTATAGTGCTTGCTGCAGTTGCAGCCACAGCTTTCGCTATCTCACCGTTCGACGAACTACTTTTCGATCCCGCGATTAGTCCTCGAGGTGGTGGTGATGAAAGTTGTTCCTTTGGTGGTGCCTTTGGTGGTGATGATACTAAAGTTGTTCCATTTTGGTAGAAAGTTTCTATGTTTTGAGGAGAATTATTTTGGCAATAACAGATTTGAATTGAAAAAATGTGAAGACACAAAATAAGGATCATGTTGAGAGTCATAGAGGAAATGAGGTTTGTGAGAAAAAATATGATGTTTTTTTGTGTGCATTGATTGATTTGATGATAACTGAAAAAATTTATGTTTGTTTTGTCTTAAGTTATTGGTTTTTTGTTTTGTTTTGGTGAAAGTTTCAAAAGAGTTGAAGCAGTTAATTGTTGTTGGCCTTCCATGAAATTGAATAGGGATTGTTTGGTAGTTTTAATTTAATATGGAAAGTTGGTGTTTGTTAGAGTCATAAAATGGACATGTTTGGGTTTGAAAGTGATTGGTTTACTTTGTCAAACTTTTAAGTGATTGCACACATGTGAAGTGGTGTTATCATGATTCTAATGTCTTGTTTGGCTTAAATTGAATATGTTTTGGTGTATGTTAAGTATTCATTTTTCTTTATCCTAAAATATATATCAAAGCTGTTTATTTTTATCGCCACGTATGCGCCTGAGTTCAAAGTCCTATTCTAAAAACGTGGCAGTGTTAAATTTTTTAAAAGAAAATTTTATCGCGTATTATGATTCTCTCATGTTAAAGAAATAATCTTTACAATTGCGCTCAAACGATATTCAATTTACATATTCAGTTGAATAATTAATCTCTGCATATGCGCTCTAATAAATATTTATTTTTAAAATTGTGCAAGAGTCTTGTAATTTCTGGCTTTAGTTGTTGTCTACAAGTTAATCTAACAACTCCTCTTAAACAATAAAGATTATAAAGGATTAAAATAAGAATGGTAACCGATTCAATAATTATAAAACTTTTTAGCTTTAAGAATTAGTTGTGACTTAGTAGTCCTAATGAGGCCATTCTTAATATTCAATGTTGAGAAATTGTAAAGTGGCTCAACAAATTGGCTTTTAGTTGAAACATTATAATAGCTTAAATAAAAAAGCCATTAATTACCCACATTTCATTTTGGTTTTCATTGGATTCTGTTTTTTTACTTTGCTTGGATGATTGATTATGAGGATTACACTGTCACATTCATTTTTTATTTTATTTTATTGAAATTAATTTTTTAATTAGAGTTTTTTTTTTCCACCCTCTATATATTTTAAAAACCACTACCGTTTGAATATTACTATTTGGATGAGGAAAAATATGTTTTGTTTAGATGATCCAAAATTACAGTTCTCCGGATAGATTCATTCAAACTTCTAGCATGTTTGGAGTGGTGTCGGATTATCCAAAATCACAGCAAATTATCACATTTATATAAAAGTTATAATTTATGGCTTCTGATTTTCACGGTGGAATACCCTCTTCTACCATGTGTCTAGCCATTCCAAACGCATATCCAAACATGTACTTCATATTTTATTTTTATTATTGAAAATCTAATTTGTAATATATTTTATCTTTAAAGTGTTTATAAATGTGATCTAAAAGAAAATGTTGAAAATTTATTTTAAAACTAAACATTCACAAGTATAAGAATAAATTAAATAATCTAATGCAATAATAGCAAGCCAATCACTTTGTCTCTTCAACCATCAACTCTTCAATTGTTAGCATTTTGTTATATCTATTCATATAAAGGATGTGCAAGTAGTCAGATGAAAAATATATTAAATAAGTCATTTTTTTCAAGAAAATATAATAAAGATATAGTGAGATATAAATATTTAGAATATACTCATTGTGTTTCTTTTTATGAGTCATTTTTTATAAAAAAAAGTTATATTAAATTATAAATCATTTTTATAATATCAATAAATTATTAATATTATTTTTTATTATATCATTAAATATTTGTTATTTCTTTAAAACTCATCATCTTCACAATTTCTCGTTCGTCCAGGAGAACCTATAAAGTCCATCATCCTTAAATATAGCTTCAGGGTAATTGATTGTCGCCTCTAACCATAACGAACTTATCCTTTTTTTGTAATTGGAGGTGTAGGAGAAAAGTAAATCTCTCTCTGAAATGGCGCTCACGTAACCTACCACCCCGGGATACTCATCTTGTTTCATAAAAGGAAAAGAAGAATCCACCTTAAAGTATCCACGTAATTTAAACGTGCACTCACATTTTCTTTAATCGGTGTCATCACGTTTCAACTTCTGAATTGGTGGAACGTACGTGCCACTTCTCTCGCATCTCATGGTTACTAATTCTTGCCTTTTAGTTAGAACCATTGTCAATCCTTCTGATTATAATGCCAAACCCCAATTTTTCAACCTCCTTGCGGATCCATTCAAGCATATGCTCACGGTTAGTAAACAGTAGTTCATTTGTAAACTGTTGACCCACATTTATCGCGACATCAACAGGTCTAGCACACGGTTTAACATCATATTTCACCTCATCCAGTTTAACATCAACATTCGCTTCATTCGGTTTTACATCATTTTTCGCTTCATTCGATTTTAAATGATTACTTACAATAGCTTTGGAAAACATGTCAAGGTGCACCATATTTAATACGAACAAAAATAGAAAAAATGTTAAAAAAATCACAGTAACTTGCAAATTCAAAGACGCGTCTCCGAAACATTTAGCAGGTGAATTTAGAGATGGATCTCCGGACTCAAAGTTCATTTTTTCAGGTCAAGAACAGGATCTAATGCAAGCAATGATATATGAAATCAATGAACTTTACTTTAAATTGCAACTTATTTTGCTCCCTTTGATGTGATAAAACAATAAAATAATGATTTGAAATTGAAAAGTTGATCGAAAATGAAACTTTTTTAAGGGTTTTGGATTATGAAGAAGGTATGAAGTATGAGAAAGATGATCATGCAAGGTTGTCATATATTCAATTTCCCACTTGACATTTTTAAAGATGCATCTCCAAATATTTCACTGAATGATTAAATGATAAATCTCAATGAAAAACACTTAGTAAATCGGGGTTCAGGAGTGTTTTCGGAGATGCTTCTTTGAATATACCCTAGAAATATTTGTTGATGCATCTCCGAATCAAATTTTGGCTAAATGATTTATAGGACGTCTGAAGATGCATCTTCAAAAATATCGAGGGCAATTTTGAATTTTCAAAGGTGTGAACCACATCATAACGGTGGGAAGAGAAATTGCCTAAATCTTATCTGTGCTTGACCCATATAATAAAAAACTCCAAGACCCGATAAACAAACCCAATAACCCATAACCTAAGTACCTTAGACTAGAAGATGCATACATATGTGATTTTACTATTTTAATGCTACAGGGGACACGAACGAGATTAGGAGTGAAAATAGATCAGGCCAAATAACAAGGGCCTACGGCATAATCTACACTGACCCAGGTCAGGTCAAAAAAAAATTAAAATCAAAAGGACCTAGACTTTTTCTAAGCCTATTTAGTTAAAAAGCCTAGGTCACATGCCATAAAAATGACTTTTATTTCTATCATGTTGACCTGTTTAAATAAATGTGAATAACTTTATTATTATCTTAGTTTAGTTTTATTTTAAATTAAAATACAAAATTAAAGCCTAGGTATGTTGAAAAACTATTGAAAATAAAGTTTAAAAAAAAACAATGTCATAATTTGCTTTTACAAGTTCTCTCAAATAAATAGTATCACAAAACTTATGTTAACAAGTAAACTTGAATAGGTTAATACAAATAAGGATGCAGTCTTGTTGATCTTTTTAATTTGTACGCCTATCTAAACATTAGTTGAATTGATTATTTATAGATATTCAAATAAAATGGACTTTTATGTTGGTTTACAGGTCAATAAGACCTTCGAAAAAATCAGACTCGAGCCTAAAAATAAACATATGATAAGTCACATGACAGATCTACATTTTAAAATTTTTAACAGATCAAACTTAAGTTTGATAAAGCTTAAGTCAGCTCAGTCTATTTTCACCCCTAATCAAGATGGATATACCAATAGAAATTTAACTGAACTATAGGTGAACTATAGGGCCAGACATGGTCTCATGATGGCACGTACACGTAAGTAGTAAAACTCTCTGCATAAGGAGCTAATCAAGGAACAAAAACTAAATCTCTTTTTATCAAACACAAAACACCCCATGCCTAACTCACCATATATAACAACTGTCTATCATACATTATTTAGAAAGAACATGTGGTTCCCACCATAGGTCCACTGCAAATTCATTTCCCTGCCACACTTCCAAACATTGATAAGGTAGCACATTTTAACCTCCACCTAAGGAAAATGAGGCTCTTGTTGAAATCCATGACATTATGGATATGAACTGTAAGGTCAAAACAAAAAATTGCAAATGTAAATTCGGGTCATCCACCTAAAAAACTAAATAGAATTTGATGACCCTTAAACCTTATGTCTGAAAATTTATGATGCTCCAATCCTAATAAACTTTAGGCTAATCCCTGAAACTTGATTAAAAGAGATCCTCAATAGCACTTGACAAGTGACAATACCCAAATAGCCATCACAAAGCCCCTATTGAAGCCATCAAATGCAGACTCTTTTCAGGTAATCTAAAAGAGAATGCAATTGAGTGGTAAATCAACTTACTTGTCCAAAAAGTATTAGCTACAAATCTCTTCAATGTATTCCCGGGACATTCCAAAACTTGTAAGGAATACATGGCTCTCTTCAATGAAGGAACCATATAAGATGTGAATCTAAACCTAAGTATTTGTAGGAGAATTTAAAAATGGGTTGAAGGAGAGACACTTAAAAGCAAAATATCATGAAGCTACATTAAAGGAGAAGAAACTAACATCAAAAAGAGAGGTAGAGACGCCAAAAAATGAACATTGGAGGATAATGAGTTAATCACCAAGAAGACGATGAAGGAATGAATATAACAACCACAACTATCGTCGTGCTGAGAAGATACATGCGAGTTAGAGGATATCAAGACACCCAAACTATTGAATGCGCCACTAAGACTAAGAGTACAAATAGGCTTTTACTCAAACCAGTGGTATTTTTACCACCAAGTAAAGGGGTGTGGTATAGATAGTTGTTTTCAGTTGAAAAATGATATTGAAAGATTGATTTGAGGTGGACACTTAAATAAAAACATGCAAAATTTCCAGCCAATGACGAGGTCAAAAAAACAAATCAAATCAAATCAACAGAGATCCCCATCAACATCTTAGAAGGAAACTTAAGAACAAAACGCTAAGAGAGACTAATGTTCAATAAGGCATGTCATCAACACTACTGCAGAAGGTAAAACTAATAAAATGGGCTAGTATTTTTACTTTTGCAATCTCCTGCAATGAGCCTCAAATAACTTCTCTTAGCACTGGGCATCTTCCCGAGCTTCCACAATATACTAAACTGTTTCAACATCAATATCCAGTCCATTGAACTGCCTAATTTGAAGATCAGCTCCACTCCATTGAACTGCCTAATTTGAAGATCAGCTCTAACATCAAATAGTTTTAGTCCCCTCTGAATCGCAGTTGTGTCATTGGACCAACTAACAATCCCCCTCTGATAGTTTTAGCCCCCTCTGAATCGCAGTTGTGTCATTGGACCAACTAACAATCCCCCTCTGAATCGCAGTTGTGTCATTGGACCAACTAACAATTGGTGGGTCATAACACTGATTTGATGATGAGGATTTTGGGTAACTTAAAGATAAGCAATTCGAGACCAGGGAAAACAGTTTAAAAGGCATGTTAAAGCATGTGGTTGAACTAAAAAACATTATTTGCTTACTCTTTATGTCATAAATTAGAAAGATAAAATTATCGTAACCATGCATCACTAATTCAATATATGTTCAGGTACAAAATTTTCACAAGTTGTCAAAAAAAAAAAGGTGAATTCTTAATACCCAAAAAAGTTGATAATTATAATTGAAACACAATGAGAGTGCATAAAAAAATAATGGAACATCTTTCCATCAATTGTTGAACACATTCAAAAGAAGTTTAAGCACAATGAGCTTTTCCAATTTGCATCACACCAGTTGCACATATAATCAATTAAAATATGGGTCCCCTCCAAACTGGATGTTAAATGTTTAGGCCGCCACATTGCTTACTCAAGAATCAATTTTGTATACAATTAGGAAAACCTTCACCAATAGGCAGAGAGATGATCTGCTGCTGCTGAAGAACCTCTTATTCTTTGTTATTTTGATTGGTCCGTTACCAGGGGAGAAGACATTCAAAGGATAAAAATACCCATTATGGCAAAGTAGCTTTTAGTTCTTTCCTGTCAGCACCATATGCCTGCAATTCAAAAATTAAAAATCGTCAAGAGTTTAATAAAACACATCATCTACAGAGTCATACTGATAATTACTAATTTCTTGAAAACTAAATATCATTCATTCTTCTACAAATTAGAAAGTCTTTCCTGTATGATATCATCAAATATCTGGAGTAATATTCTTTACAAATCTAAAGAAAAGATTATTGAATATGCCATATATCATCTGATATGCATTTGCTTGCATATACTCAAATTTTATAACATCGGATATTGTTAACGAGATACACAAGAATAATGAGTAGGGGTGAAATAATTTGTACCTCAACTCCTAAGCCTTTAACATATACATTGGTAAATAGATCAGATGGGTCTGGCATGTCACTTTCCTGGAAATAAGAAAATAAAACAGAACTCAGATTGTAAAGCACATATACAAACCTGTGGGATACCAAAGATAGTAATGAATAGAATAAACTGAGGTATTGTTTTACCTTTGCTTTGGTAATGGCTTCGTCAACTTGTTTTCTGGCTTCCTTTTCAATGTCCTAAAAGAAGAAATTGCACGATATTTTTAGCAATTAAACTCTAATGGTTAGGAAAGGAAAATGGAAAATGATGGAAACCGCAGCCTGAGGGTCCTCTGAAGAAATTGCACTGCTCCTACAGAGTGCAATCTGCTCATAACCAACTAGAGTATTTAATTATGAACTTCCTCTCCATTACCCACTTATAACAGAAACTCACATGTCCAGCCCTTCTGTTTCTCTCTCTGTCACCATCTCAATAACTTCCCTGGTATTTCTGCACCTTAGTTTTCCTAGTGCAGACCCTTAAAAACTAAATAATAAGAAAACTGTTTCTATTCATGAATTTACAAAGTGAGTCAGAAAAACTCAATGACTGGTATAAAGATACGTAAGAGTATTTTATACAAAATAAAGACAGATATATCACATTTTACAATAGCTAAGCATGAATTCAAACTTTCATCCAATCACCTTTAGTTCCTTTTCAGTAGAAATATCGTGAGCCAATACCAGCTTTCTAACTCTCTCAATTGGATCACGCTCCTATAATCATAAGAGACAAGAAAAAAGAGAAAACAGTGAATTCCTCAATTTTATTAAACAAGGATATTTGATGCAGGTGTTAGGGATATACCTGTCTAACACCGCTAATTTCATCACGTGTGCGGTAGGTACTGCCAGGATCAGACATGGAGTGGCCATGGTATCTGTATGTGTCCATTTCAAGAATCTGGACAATATAGTCAAGAGAGAGACAGACTAATCATTATCTAACCAAGAGTGGCCTTTGATAATTTAATTAAAACCAAACAAATTTCAGGAAATGTAAAACTTACCTATTTCTATATCACAGTTAAATGTTCTAAAAAATAGGTTTGCTATAAAATGAAAATGCACATATTGCTATACAAGACAATCTCTCAAAGTAAGGAAACAACTAAATTATTAAAATTACCTATGGAAAATATATCAAATAATAAAAAAGATAATAAATAATTATTATCAACAAATGCCAACAATCAAGACATGCATCTGACTGACTAAATAAAATTGCATTAACATGGTATTGGTAGATATCGTCTATCTGCATCAGATAGAATGACAAGTAATATATGCTCAAATAAAGCACCAGTTTTAAGAATGCAAACTACTAATAGTAAATCATACGATTGGAGACAATACAATATTTCACAACATAACACATGTCAAATTCTAATGGGCCATGCCGAGGACCAACTCTCTTAAAAGCTTAAATTGTTGCATGAGGTAGTCAAAAAAGATTATCTACCCAGGCTTGGAAAGGGGGTGTGAAACACATTATTTGTATGTTTACTGCTCATAAACTGATTGTAAGATCCTACTTAAGATACAAAAATGTATTTAAGATGTCTATACATAAAGTGACATAAATGAGGAAAAATGACATTAGCAGGCTTTAGACATGCCACCAGCACTAGAACCAAAAACCCAATTGAAACAGTAATACAACAAAGAAGCAAGCAGGAGTAGAATAAAAGTGAAACCAGAGCAAGCAGGAGTAGAATAAGAGCGAAACCAGAGCACCCAGAGAAGAACGAAGCATGTTCTTCACCTCAAAGACCACTCAAACCAGCACAAGACCAGCAACTGAGTCACACCACTTGGACTAAGAAGTCATTGGGTTAAAAGAACCAGCATATAGAGAAAAGGCTCAAGGACCATCTTTCTATAACCGCGAGATATAGAAAAAAGGCACAAGATTTATTTTAAGTACCTAACATGACACGTCCATTTTTCCGTCCGTCCTTGAGTTTATTGCATGCATATCCTGCTTTTAGGTCGGGACAGGCCCTATGGACTGTGCAAGCATATATACTCAACAACCTAGGACAACACCTAATAGAAGACAGAAATCTCAAGGAACAATTCAACAGTAATTGAGAGGAAACGTGTATTATTGAATAAAGGATAACCAAATATTCCTAAAATGCCAAGAGCTATGCTCCTACAAAGAATTGGAAACCCTCTGCTTAAACAAGACGTAACTAACTTTCTGGATAGTTCCTCTCTCCCACTAACTCACATATACTAGATTCTCCTCATCTCAGACTCACATGTTTGTCATTTATGTTATGCTAGCTGCCACATCATCACTCCCATTCTCTCTCCTATTCTTCCTCACATAGACCATCAACTCTTTGGGCTTAGTATTTGGGCCTGCATCTAAACCCACATCTCTATCGCGATCAGATTGAATGAATAGCTCCCACCTCATCACTCAGTCATTGGAAGAGCAATCATGCTTGGAAGCAGAAAACCCAACATATCCCATCTCATATGCAATAGAATAATCCTTAGTTCAAAGAACTGCACTGACCATTGAGTGACCCTCCCCATGTTCAACCAAGCATCCAACACCCCTCCCAAAGAAATCTTTGATAATTGAACTATAAACATATGTCTACATGAGTGCATAGACACTACAAGAATTAACACAAACAATAACTACTTCTTCGAGTAAGTACACACACAGAAGAAAAAAAAAACAAAATCAGTTTGCAAAAAAATATGCGCAGGTTATGGTGAAAGACAAGACGGATAGAATGTACATTCCCCAAAGTCGAAAACCATGTAACCTATGTAGAAGCCCTAACATTTATAAAGAATGCCTTGTTAATATCAACAAAACTCAATGGGCCTATATCTAGTTTGATGAATAATCAATTTTTCTTGATTAACTCCAAATTTAATGATATGGATAAAATATTTAATAATGAATGTCTAGAGCATTCTGTTAGCCCTAAAACTAATCTAATGACCAGTAAAATAACCATGGATGATAACTCCTAATCTAACGAGCTCTGTCAAGCATTACTGAATGAATTATCAATCCAAAACATTCTTTGCTAAATAATAATAATATAATAATAATAATAATAATAATAATAATAATAATAATAACAATGATACTAATAAATTGTGAAATAAATATTCCTACAAATAATAGCAAGTTTACTCACAATGGGGCCACTCTTCAAAGCATGTTCTTTTGCAAACTTGCAAGCTTGCTTTACTGCAAGAACATCCATGCCATCTACCTGTACACAGTATATATATTTATTCATAATTCAAACGGGTTGTTCAAGAAAACAAAATATATATTTATTTGTTTAGTAGGTATATATGTAGAGAGGCAGACATGATTATATATTCACACACAGACCACAACCATACCTGAAAAATATCTGCTAAAACAGAGCTAGCAAGATCTACACATCCAACTAAATCACACACCCAAGCATTATTCTACATAATCTAGCCACAAATATAACATTGAACTAAAAAAAAAGCAACTGAATTGCATTCTAAAGCCAACATAACAATCAAGCATTTCAAAAAGATAACATTAATTCATTCCTAGAAGATAATAAATAACTATGCATCAACATAACAAGAATAAAAAGTGATTCAGAAAGTTATTCAACTACCAAAACCAAAACAACTACAATACCACATCACATCACACCAATATCTGCAATTTATTAACCAATACCTTCAATCCAGGAGCATAATCCCCACGCTTGTAATAAGCAGGACTCTTAGCAGATCTCCACTCAGCAGTTCCCATTCCATCTGTTCCACAAACCAAACCAAATAAAAACTAAAACAAAAACCCAATACCCAAACTCACAAATCAACCAACCAACACAAAATCACTCACAATGATTATTCTCACAAACCAAAATCGCAGGAAGATCCCAAAGAGCCGCAATATTAAGCGCCTCAAACAACTGCCCCTGATTAGCAGCCCCATCCCCATACAAAGAAAAAGTCACATTTGGATCCTTACAATACTTCTGCCCAAAAGCCAACCCAACTCCAAGCGGAACCTGAGCCCCAACAATCCCATGTCCACCGTAAAACCCTCCAACCTTCCTATAAAAATGCATCGACCCCCCCTTCCCCTTCGAACACCCCCCGCTCCGTCCCATAAGCTCTGAAAAAATCTCAAACAACGTCCCACCCCGGCTCAGAAAGGTACAATGATCTCTATAAGCAGTAATCACACAGTCCTTCGAATTAATCGCAGCCTCCATCCCCACCGCAACGGCCTCCTGTCCGTCATATAAATGACAGAATCCGCGGATTAGTTTCGCTTTGTAGAGCGAATCTGCCGCGATCTCCATCCGCCGCATCAGGACCATGTCGTTGAAGAACGACATGAGCTCTGATGCGGAGGTTTCAACGGAGCGCGACGGCGCTTCGCAGTTGTGGGAGGTGAAGGGGATGGAGGTTTCGATAGTTAGGGTTTCGTTGGAGGAGGAAATGGAACGGCGGATTTGGGAGGATAAGAGGAGTGAAGCGGGTTTGAGGAAGTTGGATCCGAAGTGAGATGAAGCGAAACGTGAGAGAGCCATTTGGATCTGTTGTGAAGAGAATGAGAAGAATTTGGGAAAGTCTGGTTATTAGAAGAGGAGAAGATGGGAATGATGGGGTTAGGTGAGTGGAGTGGGAATAAGGAAGGGTCAAATTTGGGGTATTTCAGTAAGTGGTGGTTTTTAGCTATACATGGAAAGAGTAAGGAGTAGGGAATAGTTGGTGGCACAAATCAGGGGTATTGTGTTTTTTAATTTTTTTTTTTTTGTTACAGTTGTGTTTTTTAATTTTGATTGTATTTAGCATCACAAAAACCGGTGTTGTGCGCGTGTGAATATATGTTTATAGGGATGGATTAATTAAATGGATTTAGCTGTCTTTTGATTTCATGAAAAGACAATCCATGTTTGTGTGCTATGATGCACATTATGTTTTTTTTTTTCTTCCTTTTTTTAACATTTATTTTCTTTTCTTTTTCCCTATGAACAATTCATGTTTGGGGTACTAGTGTGTTTGGGGTACTAGTGAGTGTTGTATTGAGGTTTTTTTTTTTTCATCTCATAAAAAATTACTGTATTAATATGAACAATTCATGTTTGGGCTCAGGCTAGGGGTGAGAGGCCTGTTTAGGTCTTTTACCGTGAGAGACTTCAAAATTATTATTTTTTGGGTTTAAATGAATATAATACCATTAGATTAGATTTGAACATATGATAGTATAGTGCATCCAACACAAAATAACACTCCATAAAGTAAGAGACTTGTTCCTAATGTCTGTCGGTACAGTAAAAACGAAAAAGGAAGACATCAAATGATTAGCATTAAATGATGTTTAATAAATTGAAAACGTTGCTAGCAAAGCATTATAAATGGGCCTTTTCAATTCTACATCATTTTGGCAAGCATAAAAATGATAAAACCTTGTTTTGCTATAAAACTGAGAAATGTTAAATTTTGTATAAAATTAAAATTTGCATTAAAATTAGAATTAATATTTTTTTTATTTAAAAACTTGATGTTTTCTTAAAATTTAAAAAATAAATAAAGTTTAAATAAATAAATCTAACGTTAATTTTATTTTGTAAAATTTAAATTTTGATTTTTAATTTAAAAATAAATTATATTTAACCTATAAAATTTCACGTTAAATTAATTTTTTTTCTAATTTAAAAAATAAATTATGTATAAATTTAGAAAACTCACGTTAATTTAAATTATAAGTTTTTTTTATTTAGAATAAAAAATTTTCACAATTAAATAAATTATTTTGACCTATAATAATAATAATAGTAATAAAAAAATTATAATAATAATAAGACATAATTATAATAACCATAATAATAATAATAACCAAAATAATAATAATAATAATAGTAATAACAATAATAATAATAATAATAATAATAATAATAATAATAATAATAATAATAATAATAATAATAATAACACATAGTTATAATAGTCATAATAATAATAATAATAATAATAATAATAACAAAAATAATAATAATAGTAATAATAAAAAAAATTATAATAATAATAATAATAACACATAGTTATAATAACCATAATAATAATAATAAATAACCAAAATAATAATAATAGTAATAACAATAATAATAATAATAATAATAATAATAATAATAATAATAATAATAATAACCATGTTACAAAAGAATTGATGATGGTAAACTATGTGTGAAACGTGTTACAAATGAGCTGATGAGGGTCAAGTATGTGTTAACCATGTCAGGGAGTCAACTGATGATGGTAAACTATGTGTGAAGCATTTTACAGATGAACTGATGATGTCCGACTATGTGTTAACCATGTCAGGGAGTCAACTGATGATGGTCAACTATGTACGAAGCGTGTTGAGATGAGCTGATGACGGTCAACTATGTGTTAACCATGTCAGGGAGTCAACTGATGATGTCAAACTATGTGTTAACCATGGCAGGGAGTCAACTGATGATGTCAAACTATGTGTGAACCATGTCAGGGATTCAACTGATGATGGTAAACTATGTGTGACCATGTCAAGGATTCAACTGATGATGGTAAACTATGTGGCAACCATGTCATGGATTCAACTAATGATGTCAAACAATGTGTGAACCATGTCAAGGATTCAACTGATGATGTCAAACCCAGTGTGAACCATGTCAGGGATTCAACTGATGATGTCAAACTATGTGTGATACATGTCAAGGATTCAACTGATGATGGTAAACTATGTGCTAACCATGTCAAAGATTCAACTGATCATGGTAAACTATGTGTGAATCATTTTAGGGATTCAACTGATGATGGCAAATTATATGCGAACTATGTCAGGGATTCAACTGATGATGTGAAACTATTTGTGAATCATGTTAGGGAGTAAACTGATGATGTCAAACTAAGTGAGAACCATGTCACGGATTCAACTGATGATGGTAAACTATGTGTGAACCATGTCAAAGATTCAACTGATGACGGTCAACTATGTGTGAACCATGTTAGGGAGTCAATTGATGATGTCAAACTATGTGAGAACCATGCCAGAGATTCAACTGATGATGTTAAACTATGTGTGAACCATGTCAGGGAGTCAACTGATGATGTTAAACTATGTGAGAACCATGTCAGGGATTCCACTGATGAAGTCAAACTATGTGCGAACCATGTCAGGGATTCAACTGATAATGTCAAACTATGTGTGAACCATGTCAAGGAGTCAACTGATGATGTCAAACTATGTGAGAACCATGTATGGGATTCAACTGATGATGTCAAATTATGTGTGAACCATGTCAGGGATTCAACTGATGATGTCAAACTATGTGTGAACCATGTTAGAGAGTCAACTAATGATGTGAAACTATGTGTGAACCATGTCATGGATTCAACTGATGATGTCAAACTATGTGCGAACCATATCAAAGATTCAACTGATGATGGTAAACCATGTGTTAACCATGTCAAGGATTCTACTGATGATGGTGAACTATGTGTGAAGCGTGTTACAAATTAACTGATGATGGTCCACTATGTGTTAAGCTTGTTACAGCTGAACTGATGATGGTTAAATATGTGTGAAGCGTGTTATAAATGAACTGATGATGTTCGACTATGTGTTAACCATGTCTGGAATTCAACTAATGATGGTGAACTATGTGTGAAGCGTGTTACAGATGAATTGATGACAGTCAACTATGTGTTAACCATGTCAAGATTCAACTGATGATGGTGAACTATGTGTTAAGCTTGTTACATATGAACTTATGATGGTCAACTATGTGTTAACCATGCAGGGATTCAAGTGATGATGGTGAAGTATGTGTGAAGCGTGTTTAATATGAACAGATGAAGTTCGACTATGTGTTAACCATGTCAGAGATTCAACTGATGATGGTGAACTATGGGTTAAGCTTGTTACTGATGAACTGATGACGGTCACCTATGTGTTAACCATGTCAGGGATTCAACTAGTGACTGTCAACTATGTGTTAACCATGTCTGAGATTCAACTTATGATGGTGAACTATGTGTGAAGCATGTGACAAATGAATTGATGATGGTCAACTATGTGTTAACCATGTCAGAGATTCAACCGATGATGGTCAACTATGTGTTAACCATGTCAGGGATTCAACTGATGATGGTGAACTATGTGTAAAGCGTGTTACAAATGAACTGAAGATGGTCAACTGTGTGTTAACCATGTCAGGAAGTCAACTGATGTTGGTCAACTATGTGTTAACCATGTTAGGGATTCAACTGATGATGGTGAACTGTGTGTGAAGCGTGTTACCGATGAAATGATGATGTTCGACTATGTTTTAACCATGTTAGGGATTCAACTGTGTAAGTATGAAGTGCGCCTAAGAGGGGGGTGAATTAGGTTCTTTAAAACTTTTATCAGTTTTATAGAGATGTGTGGATTATTTTTCTGGTTTATGGTAAAGATTATGGAAAGAGTAAAATGCAGAAAAATAAATGACACAAGGATATATCCTGTGTTAGAACAAGATTTGTTCTGATCAATTATCTTAGTTTTGATGATAACAATAATATGAATTTTGCTTAAGATAATATGGTACTCTAATCCAATGCAATTTCCTTTTCAGGAAATATATAAAGAGTATGCATAATTCAGCGCTCAGAAGCTTTGTCTCAAGGGTTCAGCATGCAACATCAGAACATGGTCTGGCAAGACATCAGAAGATGGTCGAAGCAGAATCAGAACATGGGTCTATGGAAGCATCAGAAGAACATGAGATCAGAAGCACTGAAGTTCTGATGGTATCACGCACAGAAGCACTTCAAGGTCAGAAGATCAGAAGATGCTTTGCACCAAGCTGTTTGACTCTGATGATATTCAAACGTTGTATTCACAAACATCAGATCAGAAGGAAGTACAAGTGGCAGGCTACGCTGACTGACAAAAGGAACGTTAGAAGCTATTAAAGGCAACGTCAGTAGACACAGCGTGAACAAGGCTCGAGGTAGTTGACAAAAGCGTATAACATTAAATGCGATGCTGTACGGAACACGCAAAGCATTAAATGCACTCAACGGTCATCTTCTCCAACGCCTATAAATATGAAGTTCTGATGAGAAGCAAGGTTAACGAACCAACACAATTTCTGTGAATATTAACTTGCTGAAACACTGTTCTATTCAAAGCTCAGAATCTTCATCTTCATCAAAGCTCACTACATTGCTGTTGTAATATATTAGTGAGATTAAGCTTAAACGTTAAGAGAAATATCACAGTTTGTGATTATAGCTTTTAAGAAGCAATTGTAATACTCTTAGAATTGATTACATTAAGTTGTAAGGAACTAGAGTGATCGTGTGGATCAGAATACTCTAGGAAGTCTTAGAGATTATCTAAGCAGGTTGTAACTAGAGTGATCGTGTGGATCAGAATACTCTAGAAAGTCTTAGAGGGTATCTAAGCAGTTGTTCCTGGAGTGATCAGTGTGTGATCAGAAGACTCTGGAAGACTTAGTTGCTGACTAAGTGGAAAACCATTGTAATCCGTGCGATTAGTGGATTAAATCCTCAGTTGAGGTAAATCATCTCTGCGGGGGTGGACTGGAGTAGTTTAGTTAACAACGAACCAGGATAAAAATAACTGTGCAATTTATTTTTATCGGTCAAGTTTTTAAAGCTACACTTATTCAAACCCCCCTTTCTAAGTGTTTTTCTATCCTTCAATTGGCATCAGAGCGCCGGTTCTAAGGTGCAAGCACTTAACCGTGTTTAGAAAAGATTCAGGAAGAGAAAAACGCTTCAGTAAAAGATGGCTGATGAAACTGCAAAGTCTACATCTACATCTGGCTCTGCTGAGCAACACAACGGTAACAATGGTTATACTAGACCGCCGGTATTTGATGGTGAAAACTTTGAATACTGGAAAGATAAACTGGAAAGTTACTTTCTTGGTCTAGATGGTGATCTATGGGATCTTCTGATGGATGGTTACAAACATCCGGTAAATGCCAGTGGCGTAAAGCTGACAAGGCAAGAAATGAGTGATGATCAGAAGAAGCTTTTCAGGAATCATCATAAATGCAGAACTGTTTTGCTGAATGCTATCTCTCATGCTGAGTATGAGAAGATATCTAACAGGGAAACAGCATATGACATATATGAGTCCTTGAAAATGACTCATGAAGGAAATGCTCAAGTCAAGGAGACTAAAGCTCTCGCTTTAATCCAGAAGTATGAAGCCTTCAAGATGGAGGATGATGAAGACATTAAAAAGATGTTTTCAAGATTTCAAACTCTTACTGCTGGATTGAGAGTTCTTGACAAGGGATACACCAAGGCTGATCACGTAAAGAAGATCATCAGAAGCTTACCCAGAAGATGGGGTCCTATGGTGACTGCATTTAAGATTGCGAAGAATCTAAATGAAGTCTCTTTGGAAGAGCTGATCAGTGCCCTGAGGAGTCATGAAATTGAACTGGATGCAAACGAGCCTCAAAAGAAAGGTAAGTCTATTGCATTAAAATCCAATATCAAGAAATGCACTAACGCTTTTCAGGCTAGAGAAGAAGATCCTGAAGAATCAGAATCTGAAGAAGAAGATGAACTGTCCTTGATCTCCAGAAGGCTAAATCAACTCTGGAAGAACAAGCAAAGGAAGTTCAGAGGCGTCAGAAGTTCAAAGAAATTTGAACGTGGAGAATCTTCTGATGACAGAAGATTTGACAAGAAGAAGGTCATGTGCTATGAATGCAATGAGCCTGGACACTTCAAGAATGAATGTCCAAAACTTCAGAAGGAAAATCCCAAGAAGAAGTTTCATAAGAAGAAAGGTCTTATGGCAACCTGGGATGAGTCAGAAGATGATTCAGACTCTGAAGATGAGCAGGCTAACTGTGCGCTGATGGCGACAGAAGATGACGGATCAGAATCTACATCAGAATCAGATTCTGAAGAGGTATTTTCTGAACTTACTAGAGATGAGTTAGTTTCCAGTCTAACAGAACTTCTGGAATTCAAGTCTCAGATTAGTCTCAAATACAAAAAGCTGAAAAAGCTATTTGAATTTGAAACGAAGAAGCTTGAGTTGGAAAATTCTGAATTAAAAGAAAAAGTTTTAAAATTATCCAATAATGTTGGATCTCCTTCCAATTCAGAAAAATCCACTCCTAGTCTAAACCATATTCTGAAAGAATATGATTTAAGTTTCAGGAAGTTCTTATCTAGAAGTATTGGCAGAAGTCAGCTAGCTTCTATGATATATGCTGTGTCTGGAAACAGTAGAGTTGGCATTGGTTTTGAGGGTGAAACCCCATACAAACTTGAACCTGTTGATAAGATGAAAATCACATACAAGCCATTGTATGATCAGTTCAAGTATGGCCACTCACATGATATTAGGCACACTTCACATGCTCAAAGTTTTCACATTACACACACTAAGAAGCATGTGACACAACCTAGGAAATATCATGAAACTCACATTAAGAATTATCATGCTGTTCCTCCTATTGCTTACAATGTTAAACCCAAGTTCAATCAGAACTTGAGAAAATCTAACAAGAAAGGACCCAAGAAAATGTGGGTACCTAAGGATAAGATTATTCCTATTGCAGATATCCTTGGCTGCAAAAAGGACAAAGCACAACATGTCATGGTACCTGGACTCTGGATGCTCACGACACATGACAGGAAGAAGGTCTATGTTCCAAGACCTGGTGCTTAAGTCTGGAGGAGAAGTCAAGTTTGGAGGAGATCAGAAGGGCAAGATAATTGGCTCAAGAACTATAAAGTCTGGTAACTCTCCTTCCATTTCTAATGTACTTCTTGTAGAAGGATTAACACATAACCTCTTATCTATCAGTCAATTGAGTGACAATGGTTATGATATAATCTTTAATCAAAAGTCTTGCAAGGCTGTAAATCAGAAGGATGGCTCAATCCTATTTACAGGCAAGAGGAAGAACAACATTTATAAGACAGATCTGCAAGATCTTATGAGTCAGAAGGTGACTTGTCTTATGTCTGTTTCTGAAGAGCAGTGGGTCTGGCACAGAAGATTAGGTCATGCTAGTTTGAGAAAGATTTCTCAGATTAACAAACTGGATCTTGTCAGAGGACTCCCTAATCTGAAATTCAAATCAGATGCTCTTTGTGAAGCATGTCAGAAGGGCAAGTTCTCCAAACCTGCATTCAAGTCCAAGAATGTTGTTTCTACCTCAAGGCCATTAGAACTCTTGCACATTGATCTGTTTGGCCCAGTCAAAACAGCATCTGTCAGAGGGAAGAAATATGGATTAGTCATCGTAGATGATTATAGCCGCTGGACATGGGTAAAATTCTTGAAACACAAGGATGAGTCTCATTCAGTGTTCTTTGATTTCTGCATTCAGATTCAATCTGAAAAAGAGTGTAAAATCATAAAGGTTAGAAGTGATCATGGTGGTGAATTTGAGAACAGATTCTTTGAAGAGTTCTTCAAAGAAAATGGTATTGCCCATGATTTCTCTTGTCCTAGAACTCCACAGCAAAATGGAGTTGTAGAACGAAAGAATAGGACTCTGCAAGAAATGGCCAGAACCATGATCAATGAAACCAATATGGCTAAGCATTTCTGGGCAGAAGCAATAAACACTGCATGCTATATTCAGAATAGAATCTCTATCAGACCTATTCTAAATAAGACTCCTTATGAATTGTGGAAGAATACAAAGCCCAACATTTCATATTTCCATCCTTTTGGATGTGTATGCTTTATTCTGAACACTAAAGATCATCTTGGTAAGTTTGATTCCAAAGCACAAAAATGTTTCCTTCTTGGATATTCTGAACGCTCAAAAGGCTACAGAGTATACAATACTGAAACATTGATTGTAGAAGAATCAATCAATATTAGGTTTGATGATAAGCTTGGTTCTGAAAAACCAAAGCAGTTTGATAATTTTGCAGATTGTGATATTGATGTATCAGAAGTTGTTGAGCCAAGAAGCAACGCATCAGAAGCAGAGCTTCTCAGAAGCAAAGAATCTGAAGATCAAGTATCAGCTTCTCTGGAGAATCTAAGCATTTCTGAAGAACCATATGTCAGAAGATCATCCAGACTCATCTCTGGTCATTCAGAAGATGTCATTCTTGGAAAGAAGGATGATCCAATCAGAATAAGAGCATTCCTTAAGAACAATGCAGACTGTCAATTAGGTCTTGTATCTTTGATCGAGCCAACTTCTGTTGATCATGCTCTAGAAGATCCAGACTGGATAATTGCTATGCAAGAAGAACTGAATCAGTTTACAAGGAATGATGTTTGGGATCTTGTTCCTAGACCAGATGGATTCAATATAATCGGTACAAAATGGGTCTTCAGAAACAAGCTCAGTGAGAAAGGTGAAGTGGTAAGGAACAAAGCCAGACTGGTGGCTCAGGGTTATAGTCAGCAAGAAGGGATTGACTATACAGAAACCTTTGCACCAGTGGCCAGGTTAGAATCTATTCGTCTATTAATTTCATTTGCCACTCAACATAACATCACTCTCTATCAGATGGATGTTAAGAGTGCCTTCTTAAATGGTTATATAGATGAAGAAGTTTATGTCCATCAACCTCCTGGTTTTGAAGACTCCATGTCTCCTAATCATGTTTTTAAACTAAAGAAATCGTTGTATGGATTGAAACAAGCTCCCAGAGCTTGGTATGAACGCTTAAGTTCTTTCCTTCTGGATAATGGTTTCACTAGAGGAAAAGTGGACACTACTCTCTTTTGTAAAACCTTTAAAAGGGATATTTTAATTTGTCAAATATATGTAGATGATATTATTTTTGGAACATCTAATGCTACACTTGGAAAGGAGTTTGCTGAGTCTATGCAGGCTGAGTTTGAAATGAGCATGATGGGAGAACTCAAGTATTTCCTTGGAATACAAATAAATCAAACATCAGAAGGAACGTATGTTCACCAAACCAAGTATGTGAAGGAACTTCTGAAGAAGTTTAATCTTCTAGACTGCAAAGAAGCCAAAACTCCTATGCATCCAACATGCATCCTAGGTAAGGATGAGGTAAGTAAGAAGGTATATCAGAAGTTATACAGAGGTATGATTGGATCTCTTCTATATTTGACTGCTTCTAGACCTGACATTCTGTTCAGTGTTTGTTTGTGTGCTAGATTCCAATCAGATCCTAGAGAATCTCATTTAACTGCTGTTAAGAGAATTCTAAGGTATCTGAAAGGTACTACTAATGTTGGCTTAGTTTACAGAAAATCTAAAGAATACAACTTAGTAGGATTCTGCGATGCTGACTATGCTGGAGACAGAATTGAAAGAAAGAGTACTTCAGGAAGTTGCCAATTTCTTGGAAGTCATTTGATCTCCTGGTATAGCAAGAAGCAAGCAACTATTGCTCTATCAACAACAGAAGCATAATATGTCGCTGCTGCTGGTTGCAGTACACAGATGCTCTGGATGAAGAGTCAGCTAGAAGATTATCAGATATATGAGAGTAACATTCCTATATTCTGTGATAATACTTCTGCTATATGTTTATCTAAGAATCCTATTCTTCATTCAAAAGCTAAACATATTGAGATTAAACATCATTTCATAAGGGACTATGTTCAGAAGGGTGTTCTATCTTTAAACTTTGTGGATACAGACCATCAATGGGCTGATATCTTTACAAAACCCCTGGCTGAAGATAGGTTTAAGTTCATTCTGAAGAACATCAGTATGGATTTATGCCCAGAATGAGAAGATGAGAAGTTCTTATGTATGAGTATCTTCTGAAATGAAAGTGGATTATTTTTTAATCAGAAGTTCTGATTGAAATCTTTTAGAAATTATGATTCGGTTATTACTAACGTTTCATTGTCTAAGTTGATTCAGAACCTCTTTTAAAGCAAAACAGCTGTAAAGTTTTATCTCGGGATGGTAAACCCGTCTTTACTGTTCATGGATAAGCGCGCGTGCAGTTGAAGGGACGCCGACCATAGGTAACTGTGCGTATCTTATCTTTTGTCAAAATCTCTCTCCCGTCTTGACATGTAACATTAATTGTTTTTCACCATTTTCTTTATTGTACTTTTTCATTTTTTTTAGTCTATTTAAATCCTCCGTTCCTTTGCATTCCTCATCAAGTTTTCTCTCTCTCTCCTGTTTTTTCTCTTGCTCAAACAAAGTTTTTCTTTCCTTAAAAAATCCTAGTTCAAACCTAGCGTTCATCTTGAATCCTTTGTCTGGATCTCTTAATCATGCTCTAAGCCTGTTGAAGATCTATGACTCAAAGGCGGCAGATCTATGCATATCTCGGGATGGTTCTCCTAATACCTCTCAAGTCAGACCTCTTCTTTGATGTTGTTATCAACTTTCACCCAAAGACAGAAGACTTTCTTGAGTTATGGGAAGAGGTTAAGAATGATATTCTTAACTTCTATGTTAAGAGAAAGCCTCGTTTGCAACAGCAGTTCTCTGTCTGTGAACTGTCCCTCTCTTCCTCTTTGGTCTCTTGGATCTCTCCTACAGTGGAGGTTCTAGTCTAGAAAGACAAGAAGACCACAGGGATTCTTGATGGGTTGACACAGAATGTGTCTTGCTAGGGTTTTGTTTTTAATTTTTGTAGTCATTTCCTCTTGGGATGACTTTTTATGTATTTGCTAGGAATGTTTCTCATCTTGTTAAACATAAGAACCTTTTGTAATATCTTTTGATTATCAATGAAAAGTTTCTTTGTTTTTACATTCCAGTGATTTTATTTGTCGTTTTATACATCTGAATCTTTTGAAATATTCTTTTTGATGTTATGACAAAAAGGGGGAGAAGATAAATGATAAATGATTTGATTAATCTATCAGTTGCTGGGTAAAGCTCCCACACATTCACTAACAAGAACTGCAAGTTCTATATGGTTTAAGTGTTTTGCAGGTATAAAGAAGTGAAGAAAATCTTCAAAGCAAACACAAGAAGCAAAACCATAAGAAGCGTTATTCTGTAAAAAGAATAAGCTCATGGAAACTGAAGCAAGCTGAGTGCTGTCAAGCTTCAGAATCAGAAGCACTGATAATAGAATTTGATCCATATTTGTCTATTTGCTCTGACAAAATTCTATTTGCTCTGATACATTATTTTAGCCTATATGGCTCTGATACATATCATGTGTTCTAATATACATTTTATGTTCTGACTCGTTCATGCTGACTTTTGTCGTTTAGTTTTGTTCTGTAACATTTCAGGATGTAGAGATGCTCTGATGATGCTCTGGTACATTCAACAATGTTCTGATACAAATCTAGCATGAAGTGATGTTGGTAGAAATTCAAAGCTCTGAAGCTATCCGAGGGAAGCAGAAATCAGAAGCTGTGAATGTTCTAAAGATCTAGAAAACTCAAGTTCTGAAGCTGTCCTAAATGGAAGCAGAAATCAGAAGCTGTGAATGTTCTGAAGATCAAAGAAATTCAAGTTCTGAAGCTGTCCTAGATGGAAGCAGGAATCAGAAGTTGTGAATGTTCTAATGATCAAAGAAATTCAAGTTCTGAAGCTGTCCTAAATGGAAGCAGGAATCAGAAGCTATGAGTGTTCTAGGGATCTAAAGAAATTCAAGTTCTGAAGCTGTCCAATGGAAGCAGAAGTCAGAAGCTATGAATTCTCTGAAGACAGGAGCTTATGTGATCGTCTCTACCGAAATAATCAGGGAAGTCTTTTATTAAAGTTCTTCGAGTATTTATTTCAGGGGGAGATTATTTATCTCAGGGGGAGATTGTTAATCTCAGGGGGAGACATATTCACATGCTTATGTTATAGCTGTGTAATTTGTCTTTTGCCGTCTGCTCTTTCTGATCGCAAATTCATATCATTTATATATGTTTTTGTCATCATCAAAAAGGGGGAGATTGTTAGAACAAGATTTGTTCTGATCAATTATCTTAGTTTTGATGATAACAATAATATGAATTTTGCTTAAGATAATATGGTACTCTAATCCAATGCAATTTCCTTTTCAGGAAATATATAAAGAGTATGCATAATTCAGCGCTCAGAAGCTTTGTCTCAAGGGTTCAGCATGCAACATCAGAACATGGTCTGGCAAGACATCAGAAGATGGTCGAAGCAGAATCAGAACATGGGTCTATGGAAGCATCAGAAGAACATGAGATCAGAAGCACTGAAGTTCTAATGGTATCACGCACAGAAGCACTTCAAGGTCAGAAGATTAGAAGATGCTTTGCACCAAGCTGTTTGACTCTGATGATATTCAAACGTTGTATTCACAAACATCAGATCAGAAGGAAGTACAAGTGGCAGGCTACGCTGACTGACAAAAGGAACGTTAGAAGCTATTAAAGGCAACGTCAGTAGACACAGCGTGAACAAGGCTCGAGGTAGTTGACAAAAGCGTATAACATTAAATGCGATGCTGTACGGAACACGCAAAGCATTAAATGCACTCAACGGTCATCTTCTCCAACGCCTATAAATATGAAGTTCTGATGAGAAGCAAGGTTAACGAACCAACACAATTTCTGTGAATATTAACTTGCTGAAACACTATTCTATTCAAAGCTCAGAATCTTCATCTTCATCAAAGCTCACTACATTGCTGTTGTAATATATTAGTGAGATTAAGCTTAAACGTTAAGAGAAATATCACAGTTTGTGATTATAGCTTTTAAGAAGCAATTGTAATACTCTTAGAATTGATTACATTAAGTTGTAAGGAACTAGAGTGATCGTGTGGATCAGAATACTCTAGGAAGTCTTAGAGGTTATCTAAGCAGGTTGTAACTAGAGTGATCGTGTGGATCAGAATACTCTAGAAAGTCTTAGAGGGTATCTAAGCAGTTGTTCCTGGAGTGATCAGTGTGTGATCAGAAGACTCTGGAAGACTTAGTTGCTGACTAAGTGGAAAACCATTGTAATCCGTGCGATTAGTGGATTAAATCCTCAGTTGAGGTAAATCATCTCTGCGGGGGTGGACTGGAGTAGTTTAGTTAACAACGAACCAGGATAAAAATAACTGTGCAATTTATTTTTATCGGTCAAGTTTTTAAAGCTACACTTATTCAAACCCCCCCTTTCTAAGTGTTTTTCTATCCTTCATCCTGGTTCCCCTCACAATCCGAGAGTACTCCAGTCCCCTTACACAATAAGAGATTTTCACTATTGTTGGTAACTTGTACAACATGCAACAACACTTCCAAGAACAATCCTCTTGGACCAAGAACAATCCTCTTGGATTTTACACTAAGTCCACAAAGAGAACAATCCTCTCAAAGTGACTCTCTTGCTTCCACAATCCTGGACAGCAAGGTAATTGCAAATTTATCATAAACTGATAATTACAGATAATTGATGATTGAAATTTTGTGCAGCAGGATGAAACAAATTCTATCAATAGAATTTTTCTTCTCTTTCAATATAGTATATCACACAAATATATAACTAATAATGCTCAAGAACTTATGTTATTTAAAAATGAAAATAATGCACAGTTCTTGACACTTTGAAAATTGGACAGAAGGAAACAGTAAAAAAACTTGTGTGAATATTTTTTTTTTGAGAAAGAGAGGTAAAAACGTGAAAGAAATATTTTAGAATAAATATAGTATTCACACCCTTTGGAAACACGGCATATCCTTTGAAAATAAATGTGATGAGGTGTGAATTCAAAATGAAAAGATGTAATATAAATGTGTCATGAAGAGATGTGTCTGAAACTACGATAGTGAGCAGGTACGGCCGACCGCGACGACTTACTAGAACTATAGTAAGTGGGCCCATACCATCTACGATAAGCTTACTCCAACTACAATAGTAAGTAGGTGTGACTGACCGCGACGACTTACCAGAGCTATGGTAAGTGGGCCACACCATCTGCGACAGACTTACTCGAACTACGATAGGGAGTGGGTATACCAACCGCGACGACTTACTAGAACTATAGTAAGTGGGTTACCTACGAACTGCAAACCCTTCAGCACTACAACAAGTTAATTATCTTCTACATAGCATTCATCACGTTAGTCTCTTGGCAGTGATCTCCTTCAAATCATCTCGCTGATTAATATCACGTTAATCCCCTGGCAGTGATATAAAGCTACGTCTCTTTGCAAATAGGGATTTATTTTCCCTGATCACAAGGTTTCTCAAACAGTTCTTCAATTGGGTTTATCACGTTAGTCCCTCGGCAGTGATCTTCTTCAATAACAAACAAGGTTCTATTTTTCTTTTCCAAAGTTACTAACTTCAACTAACATACTGACAATCATGCATCATTTAATTAACATACCTCATTCATACATAATGCATATACATACATTACTCTCATTTATTTTTGAGAAGCTTACTGCATCATACATTACATGCATCATAACATTGCATAAAATTCAGGTTGCCTTTTTAGGCTATGCTACAATCAAAGCATCTGGTTCCTTCCAGAAAGTATTTTCTTCATGTGCCGAAAAATGGTATTTACCTTGGGTGGCATCTTCAAGCCCATCTCCCGCAGAACATCCTTCCCAATAAGTGCAAATTTCAGGGCATTTCAGTGTCCAATCATCTTCTACCTCTTCAGGTTTAAGAAGATTGAACAGGGGCAGCTGTCATACCCCAAAATTTGCCCTCTAATAATTGTCGATGTCATCTTTTCGAATAATTGATATGGTGCAGTCGGTAAGAATTTTAGAATAAGAGTGTGCGATCGAGAGGTCTCGGGTTCGAACCCCACTTCTAACTTTTCTTTTTTTATAATGTTTGTTTCTAACCTCTTTTCATTTATTTATTTATTTAAAGAAAAAATCACAAAAAATATGGTTCCTTATATTTTTATTTTTTAAGTTTTATATTAATATTAGTTCTAGTTGTATTTATTTGTAAATTTATTAGATTTATAGTTTTATTAGATTTAAAATAGGGAAAATATAAATAGATCCAAGCCCATTCCTTACCCTAATTTTTATTATAAATACACAACTAACAACCCTATTTTGAGGGACCAACACAATTTCATACACTAACTTTCTCACGTACATACTCCGAAACCGAATCCTAACCTACACAGTCTCTATTCTCACGTCTACCTTGACAGCAAAAACGGCTTCACCATCCATTCCAAAAAATACTTTCACGGCTAAAACCTTTTGTTAATTTCAATTTTATTTTATTTTTTTTCAAGTTGGTTTGTCTATCAATGGTGTATTTGTTTTTTCTTCTTACTAACAATTTCATACTTTTTATATACTAACGATTTCTGTTTTTTTTCTTTCACGTGTAATTAAAAAAAAAGAGAAGAAGAAGGCTTTTGCGATAAGCCGAAACAACAGCTTTGCCGAATCAATCATCACCCACAAATAAACTCTCAACACACCAATCACTCTAGAATCAAGAGCTTCAACACAAATCATGCCTTCACCTATATTAAATCACTTAAAAGAATCAACATTCACATCACCTTAAAACATCACGAATCTGTAAACAATTTCTAAGGCACTCATCACTATTATCATTTGGTTGTTGTTTGCTTTTTTGGTTCTTGTTTTTTTGCAGAGAAAAAGAAAGAAAGAAGGAAGGAGAATCGGTAACACATCACTGCCGTGACGAAGCCGATTCAATTCAATCCATCACCGCGCCTCCGTCGAACTCGGCAACACCAACCGCCGCACGCTCCAGGCAAAATTGCACACCGCCGCTCCAAATCGACGCTGCACCAACAGTATACAGCAACGCATCAGCAGCTGAGACGAATCCACACCGACATCGCGTCAATTTCAGATCCGCTATCTACACCAATTCTAATCGGTAATCCTTTTTCATCTTTGATTTTGCTTATTGTTCGAATTGGTTCCGATATATGTTTCCATGCCTTTGCAATTTATGATTTTCATCCTGAGATTGCTTCGTGTTGAATAAAAGAGAAAGGAATGGGTGTTTTGTTGGATTATGCTGAATGTATGGCTTGTGTTTATAACCATTTGTTTTAATGATTTATAAAGAAATTACATGTTCCACATGTCAGGTTTCTATTAGAGCCAATCAATTTTGAAAAGTCAAAGACCATATTTAGTGATTCAGTAACAGGAAGCGGTTTCCTTTTATTTCCATCATATCATATTACAATTTTTTTATTTTATCTATTACTAGTTTAAATTAGTGGATTGGGCTTATGTCTAGATTTTATTTTTTTAACTAGTTAGATCTAATGTATTCATATATTTATTTAGTTTTGCCTATAGAATAACAATAAAAAAAAACATATCAAATATAAAAGATAACAAAAATATATAATATAAAAAATAATACAAAGTGTTAGGATTTAATTTATTATTCGTTTCGACCGAATTAATCGGTCGCGATGGGTAATAATCAATTAAAAAAATATAAAAACAATAATTATTTTGCTAAATGGTTGTAACCAAATCTATTGGTTACGATGATTAGCATTTCCCCTTTATAAAAATTCGTTATTATTCTTAATCAAATCTATTGGTTATGAGGGATAATGATCAAATTAATTATTTAAAATACATCCATTTGCTAAAAGTGATAATCGAATCAATCGATTAGAATTGCCAGCAATTCTCTACTAATCTATTAATTATGGTGATCAAACCTATTGATCATTGCGATTAATAGTGCAAATTAAACCTGGGTTGTATGCCACTTAAAACACTCAAAATTTCATCTCTTCAATACTGCGATGTTCGAACTACGATAAGGTAATTCAAAATACCTTGCGAACATTCGCATTTCAAAAACTACGACAAGGTAACTCAAAACACCTTTAAAACAACTTCATAATCAATTCTAAGGCGTACAATCCTGTCCCCGAACTACGTTGACTCTGATTCTCCATAAGGAGATACGTAGGCACTTGGCAACAAGGCGAGTCCCCTTCCTTAAAATCTCAATTTTTCCCCTATTCACTTCTTTAGCTATTAACCTAAACTTTTAGCCATAAAACTTGACCCTTAGATTCAAAGCCAATAGGAAAGGGTTGAGGGTGCCTAACACCTTCCCTCGACCTGAATTTAGTATCTTACCCCGATCTCTAAACTGCGTAGGGTTTCCTATTCGCCCTTCAGAATAGGTGGCGACTCTAAAAGTCTAAATTTTTAGGGCAGGTTGCTACAGCTGGCGACTCTGCTGGGGACACTTAAATGGTGAATACTATGCTCCTATAGGCTTTGGCAAGGTTTAGGTTTTTGGCAAACTTTTTTAGGGTTTGGCTAATTTGCCAAAAATTAGGGTTTATTTATATTTAAATATTTAAAGTTTTTACTTTATTTATTTATTTATAATTTCATCTTTTACGTCAATTGAATAAATACCTATTTATAAAAAAAATCTGTTTATTTAAATATTTGCTGCGTATTGTATTTTTTAAATTGCAAGCGGCCGGATTCAAGGTTAGTTTCAAATATTTAAATTTTATTTATTTATTTATTTTCCTTTTCAATTTCATTACTGCAATTTAATTAAATATTTATTTAAGTGAATATTTATTTCTATTATATTTGCTGGTGTTTTTTTATGTTGTGTTAAACCCTAAGTGTGGGAGTTAACTTTGAGATCAATAGGGGAGTATGAATCGCCTACGAGTCTCATTGATAACTCCACTCGGAGTGGGTTGAGTATTCGGAAATGTCCAAAACGAGGCTTGACTTTGTTGAGGGCAGGACTGGATACTTGGCTGATCTCTCCGAGAACCTACCCAAAAAATTCGAACCTCATGGATAAAATGAGTTGTTCTAAAATCCGAAGAGACAAAAAGTCTCGGAGGCTACGAACGACCCCATGAGACCTTCTAGAACCCCCTATAAAAAGGTTGGCTCCCAAGAGCCGCTACGTCGGACCTATGAACCTTGGACTTTTGTGCTTATGTGCTTATTATTTGCTTGCAATTTATATACTTCGAATATCTATGCGTTGCAATTTTGCAGGTATTCCTATGTGGTCCCTAGCCTGTAGGGACTCTAATTTCTAAGACCACGTTTTTCCCACGAACGACATCACCGTCCATGCATGCCCTAGCCTGTAAGGATTTTATTTTTATATCCTTGTATCTACAACCACGTGTCCTTCCCTGAAGGACAACTTCATTAGCATGCGTTCGATTGGCCTCTCGATGGCCATGAGAGCTGGTAACTGTCTAGAACGGTCAACCCGTGTTTATTCCCATGCACCCTCTAACTTGTAGGGTTCGGATTTCCATCTATACATCCTTCATTCCCTAGCATGTAGGGATTTATTTTCATCCGATATCGTCCTTAGATAGGTTGCGTTCCACATAGAGAACCTTCCCACGAGGGACAACTTCATTGGTACACATCTATCGGCCTCTCGATGGCCATGAGACTTGGCGACCATCTTGAACGGTCACCAGCCGCTACCTTCTCCGTACTCCCTAATCTAAGGGATTTTCATCGGCGTGTCATAACATTTATCCTACAAAGATTCCACGAGGGTCCAATGTCGCCTCTAAGGTTATCCTTAGGATCACATGTCACCCGTCTGCATTGCATGCAAGGAGTTACAATACAAGGAGTCTTGTGCATACGCATGCATTTGCATTTTCATGCATCCATACATTCATTTACATCTACATTTGCATTTCTATCTTCACCCGCATCCGCACCTACCGCGCTAGCCGATTTCCCGAGACTCACAAAAAAAAATCAAAAGGATTGTAGACTATGGAGAAAGGAGGATAAATTTTCGAGAACGAACTTGGTCTCACAAGGAGGAAAAAGGATGTCTTTCACCATGCCAGATGCATGCCCACGCCTTGTCGTAACAGGATTGTGAATGCAACAAAGGTTATTATCAAGCAAGGATTAGTTCAACAACGAAGTTTCCTCATAGATACACTTAAGAGGTATCTAGTCATAAAGAGGTTCATCTTAGAACATATTAAATTTACAAGGACGCTCTATGATAACTTGAGGGCAAAGGTCAGTCCAATTGGGGGCAATGCATAACTACGATGGAGAGAAGGCGACGTGTGTCAACTCCACACCAAGGGGAAAAAGGGTCGTAGGTTTCTCTACCAATCTACAAAATCTGGACGTTGCAAATAGTGTGATACTATCCTTTAGAAAAAGCAAAAGAGGTTCAGTCAAAGGAAACTCATGAAGTTCCGATACGACGAAAACCCACCGCTAACAAATTTATTCCCGACAGATTCGACATGCCCAAGGAGAATTCGAGATTACCCTTCACTTCTACAAGTCAATGAACTAAGGAGTAAAACAAAGTCGACGGATTCACAAAGGAGATTTCCCTTAGGATTAATAGCTTTATCTTTCAAGTTGTATTTCCTACGATCACAAAATGCTATTTGATGTAAAACGTTGTACCTTTCGAATAGTAATTCAATAAAATAATCATGCATGTTTTGAAATCAATTCTCTCGCTCCGCTCTTGCATTACTATGACTTTCCATTTCAAATTATCTTTCAAATCATTAACAAACTTGAGGGAGAATGACGAATACAAATAACTAAGTCTCGCAAACGTATGCTTTCAAGGTAAGACCGAGCCGAGGATGTACAGACATTGTTTCAAATCCCAAACAGTGGAGATATAAGGATGTTAATCCCTCGTCACCCCCTCGGGCCAGGAGTTGGAGTTTGTTTCTACTTTTCAAATAAACCTTGATTTTAACCAGGGGCAGGGTAGATTTCAATTAATTCAATGGTGTATTTTGGTTGTCAAGAGAATTCAAGCAAAGTAAAGCAAAGGTTCAAGCATAAGGATCAAGCAAGCAAACGGTTCAAGCACATTTCCTTCCTCGCATTCATCAAAGATTGAGGAAGCAATGGAGATAACATGCACAACATCTTCTTCCTCAACATATCATTCAAGATCGAGGAAGTATCAAAGTCAAAGCTTACAAATCAAAATCAACATGACAGTCACAACATTCAATATCTAAAGATCAAATTCCAAAAGGAGCTTTCAAAAGAAAAAATGCCCGCTAAGTCAAAATGGAAAATTCCATGAAGACAAAAACGACTTAGGCAAAAATTAGGGCATCCCGATGGATCAAATTCAAAAGAATTGGTTCATGCAAAAATAAGGGATAAAAACGAAGGCGAAATACAAAGGATAATCATGTGACTGCTAAATCATCGAAGCTTCTTATCTATGCTTAGATCTTTACAACACTTTTACCATCAATGCTTGGATCTCTACTAAGGCTTCTGCCCAACATTAAAACTGAAACGATTCTCTTACAAACAAAGCATATCCATTGGATTAGGCGAACTTTAGGATCTGGAGAACATCAAGGAGAAAGGGTGGGTCAAACAAATTTTGAGCCTTATATCCATTGTTTCTTAAAACATGAACCAGGCCAAGTTACAACATTTAAAAGTCCTAATTGAGGCAAGGTCAACTACGAATGCATATCAAGCAGGATTGGTTATACTGACTCCTAAAGTTTCTTAAAACTATTGCTAATGACTACGCTGCCTCAAGCATTCATTTCTAATCATCCACTCCTTCGATTTAAAAACTTGCATTTTCATCACATTAGAGTTACTTCCCAAAGGGTACAACGCCATCTACGAATATACACTTAGCACAAAGGCGATCATTTCTGATAAAGACTCTTGAATGGGGAAACCACGTCCATAGGGTTTTCCTAAACAGGGGCATACAAACAAACATCCTATTAACTAGGGGCATTCTTCCTAAGGTTCAATTGACTTGGGGCACCTCTCGAAGCAATAACAATCAGGGGCATGTCAAACATGGGAAGAATTTAAATTCAAAGGATAGAACACTATGGATTGTCCTCCATATCCTGGAGATCAAGGGCATACCCTTCAATTCAAACGTCGAAGCATATGACAAGGTTATTTCTCGGGGCACTTCCTTCATGGCTTGGAGATCATAGGCGTCTTTTCCACTAAACATTGGGGCATTGAATCTCAAATCCATAAGACGCACAACAAAATAAAAAGGTGTTCCCACACTTTACAGATCTTTCTCCTAAACTACGATCTTCAAAAACAGGTATCGGGGAATCGCGCTAGCATCACACCCTACCTTATCCAACAACCTCACAACATTTCGCATACGCTTTGGTTATCAACAACATATCATTCGAGTACCATGCAAGTACATATAACTCATGCATTATGTAACACCCCGAATTTAATTAAATTGGTTAATTAAATTATTGAAGGATTTAAATATTTGATTTAGTCGAATTTGGATTGTCGGTGTTATTTAAGAGCGTATTTGGAATTATATAAATCGAAGTCGGATAGTCAGAAAATAATATTAAGAATAATATTATTTATAAGTCAGAATTTATTATATTGTTGGAATATTAATAAAAGTGGTATTTTGATTTAATTGGAGTTATTTTTCTTATTGGGCCTAAATTAAATTGTGAAGAATAATAAAAAGGGAGTGAAAGACTAAGCCCAATTGCAATTGATAAATTAGGGTTTTAGAGAATGAGAAGTTTAGTTTGTCATTTTGGAGAGAACAAGTTTGAAGAGAAGGAGGCAAGCCAAGAGGAACAAGCTTAGAGATGCAATTGGAGACCCATTGAATTGCTTCATTTGACAAGGTAAGGGTGGGATTCTCTTCCTATAATGGGGCTCATGAACAATTGTATGTGGGGAAATTGGGTGTGTAGATTTATTGCATTTGCTTGTGATAATTTGTTGCTGGAAATTAGGGGTTAGGTTTTGCTTGTGCTGTGTTAAGAAGCTACCGAAACTTGATATTCAATATGTCTCCATTGCTCTTGTGGTTGTTTGTTGCTGTTGCTGTATCGTGTTTGAAAAGAAAATAATTAAGATGACGGGAGAGTCGGCAGCTTAGTATTGTATATTGGCAATAAATTATTTTGAATTCTGTTACATGTGTGCTTAACACATGTATCATGATATGTTGTTATATTTCTCATATAATGCTAAGTAGGATGCTTATATAATAATAATGGAAATGGCATTATAATAGTAAAACAATAGGAACAGTAAGTAATTGCTACTACTGTTGAATAATATGCCACGAACATTAGTAGTTAGAAAACAAATAAAATGCAAAACAGTCCCCTTTGATCGAATTAGCCGAATTAAGCGGTATATTTAGTTGTTCGAAATTTGATAAAAATTTACGTGGTAGCTAAGTTTAATTAGTAGATTAACATGGTGGTGTTATTTTGTTGAAATTGTGATATTTTACGAATCAACTAAAATTGAGTTTTAATTAAAATATTCTTTATAAATGAATATTGATTTTGTAATGAAAATTGACACACATTTTAGGAATAGAATATAATGGAATTGGAATTAATATTATTTGTAATAATTTTAGGAGTTTTGGAATTAGAGATAAATAATTAGATTAATAAGCTAATTTAAATTATTTTAATTTGAATAGAGTTGTTAGAGTTGCTAATAGGGTTGTCAATAGAGTTGTTAGAGTTGTCAATAGAGTTGTTAGAGTTGACAATAAGTTGTAAGAGTTGTTTTGGGTTATTAAGAATCGTATTTTTATTTGTTTTGCGTAATTTTGACATGTTTAGAGTTGTTAGTGTATGATGTCGGTGTTAGCTTTTTCGTTGAAACTTTAACAATTCATATCTTTTGAACCGTAACTCCGTTTGAGTCTCCGTTCGAGGCGTTAGAAAGCTAGCGTGATATTCTTTTCAATAAAATTGTTTTAAGCAATAGAATACTAGAAAGTGGAAATGGAATAGAAATAGAAGTGAATTAAATTAATATAGTTTGATATTAATTGGTTAAACTAATAATTGAATTAATTGCGATGATTCTATTTAATCAGATTATGTTTGGACTTGGATAACTTATTTGGTTTATTGGTAAATTACGGTATTTTGAGGATTTTTCCGTAATTGTGTTTTGTCTTGAATATGTATGTTGAGAAATATATATTATTATGTCAATGATGTTGTTTTGATGTTGATTTTCTGTGGGTAGTTGGATAGCATTAATTTTAATGATTAATTGCTTGATTTTAAATGTGTATGTTCATATATAATTGGCAAAATGAGAATTAACATGAGATAGTATGGTTACTAGTGTTAATTGGATTTTGTGAATCGTAATTGATTAATTGACCTTTTATATGTGAATGATATGTATGTGTTGTGAATGTTGTGTACAATTGGTGGATAATTCATCGAGTTGAATTATTGTGATATGCTAAATATTAAGATGGTAGAGATGATCTTAATTGCATATGTTTGATTAACATTGTACATACATTCATATCATGGATGCCTTGAAACAAAGGTGGTTTGCTTTGAAACATAAGCGATGCTTGGATTCTAGAGTGAATTCGGAAAGCGGTAAACTATATGTTTACATTTGGTGGCTTTGATCTTGTCCGGATCTGAAGCGTGGCTAGATTCTATATGAATCGGAAGCGGTGGAACTTTGGGTCCACATTGGGTACCACATGCATAGAGTCACATGTCTTGCATTGAGTCACATTGAGGTTAAGTGATGTTTGAATATATGCATTTATGTGATTGTCATGTGTACATGAGATGTGATAATTGAAATTGGTGATGTTTTGATATATAATTGGTTAAACGTGTGAATATGTGATAATGATGGATTGTGTATATATTTGGGATAATAGTATTGAATCTTTTGAGTATTATACTATTGAATTTTGTGCTTACTTGAATATGTGAAATTTATTAGATGATACTATTTACATGATTATGACTTGTTGTGTGATGAAAAGTATGAGAGATTAATGAACTGTGGAAGTATAATGTGTATGATAACTGTTGATACTTGCGATGTAATGATTTTATATGCCTGAATCCTAATATACAATTTATCATGCGCCCACTTATATGATTTGATATCTCACCCTTTTCTCTTGTTTCGCCGTTGCCTTTATATTGGTAACGTGCAGGTATTCATGTATGAAGATTTAGTAGTCGTTACTCGAGTCGGTTGTCACTCTGATATGTAGCACTCTGGGGGGAACGATTTATATCATTCATGATGTTGTTGTTTAATTGTGTTATCTTGGTTGAACAAAATGATAAGTTAACTGAAGATATTTTATTGAATACTTGTTTAAGTGATTCTGCTGTGTTTTAATAAAATAAGTTATTCTGTTTCAAAGGTGCTATGTATCCGCTTTATGCGACGAGTTGATTTGTTTTGTTTTTATTATGTGACGCCTCATTTGTTTATTGAGAAATTTTGAAAACTCTGATTTATATATATTTGTCGGGTAGAAATGGGGTGTTACACATTACATACAATGGCTGATATATTACACCACACCTTTTTAGGTAGTCTTCTTTAAGACAAATCCTATGATCATTTCCGATAACCTTTTTAGGTAGTCTTCTTTAAGACATTCTTTCCTAAGAACCTCTTCAGGTAGTCTTCTTTAAGACATTCCAAGAACCCTTTTTAGGCAGTCTTCTTTAAGACATTCTCTTTCTAAGAACCTTTTCAGGTAGCCTTCTTTAAGACAAATCCTACGATCCTTTCTAGGAACCTTTTCAGGTAGTCTTTTCCAAGACATTTATCATCCTTTCAGGAACCTCTTCAGGTAGTCTTCTTTAAGACATTCTAAGAACATTTCTAGGTAGTCTTCTTTAAGACAATCATCGTCATTTCCAATAACCTTTTCAGGTAGTCTTCTTCAAGATATTTCTTTTTCTAAGTACCTTTTCAGGTAGTCTTCTTCAAGATATTCCTTTCCTAAGTGCCTTTTCAGGTAGTCTTCTTCGAGACATTCTTGTTCTAAGTACCTTTTCAGGTAGTCTTTTTCAAACAATTTGGCGTCCTTTTCAGGAATCCCTTCAGGTAGTCTTCTTTAAGACATTCTACGAACCTTCCTAAGTAGTCTTTTCTAAGACATCCATTATCCTTTCCAAGAATCTCTTTAGGTAGTCTTTTAAGACATTTCTTCCAGCCTGTTCAGGTAGTCATCCTTAAGACATTCCTCTTTCTCTGTTGAAAACCTTTTTAAGGTAGTCTTCTTTAAGACAAATGTTCATGTCCATTCCAGAAACCTTTTCAGGTAGTCTTATAGAAGACATTATTTCGTTCCACTCATTACATCAATCAACATATGCATAAGCACTGTCCCATACATCAAAACATCCAATACTCTGGTGCTAAGCTATACTATCCATCTGCTTCCCGGTAACCTTACCGATGCCAGTAATCTTACTGATGATAGCAACCTTGTTGTTCATTTCACTCATAAATAAACTACGCATATGCATAAGCATCATAAACATTACAAAGCCAGCATAAGCATAGTCATGGTATAGGTGCAAGCATGGATTAAACAAATTCAAGGGGTTTAAGGAGATAAAATCTTGGGATTTGACGCCAGCATCAGCATACATACATACGCATTAGCACATACATATTATCAAGTGCATTCACATACTACAAAAGCCTAATTTCCAACCCTCGTGTTGTGATAGGTTTGTTTTCCGACCCTCGAGTCATGAATATTTGACATGCTATTTTCTCCGACCCTCGAGTCGTGAGTCTCCAAACAGGTGAATCTTTTTCATACAGGTAAGTTTGCTAGAACTATAGCAAATGATCTCTTCTTATACAGGTACGCTTTTCAGAACCATGGCAGGTAATCCCTTTGGTGCAGGTGAACTCGTCCGAACCAGGACAGGTAATCCTAATGGTGCAGGTGAGCTTGCTAAGCTATAGCAAGTGATCCTTTTGGGGATTAATCAAAACTACGATCGTAAGCAGGTATGGCTAACTGCGACGACTTACTAGAACTATAGTAAGTGGGTCATACCATCTACGATAAGCTTACTCCAACTACAATAGCAAGTAGGTATGGCTAACTGCGACGACTTACTAGACCAATAGTAAGTGGGCCACACCATCTACGATAAGCTTGCTCCAACTACGATAGTGAGTAGGTACGGTCAACCGCGACGACTTACTAAATAGTAAGTGGACCTTACCATCTACGATAAACTCACTCCAACTACGATAGTAAGCAGGTATGGCTAACTGCGACGACTTACTAGAACTATAGTAAGTGGGTCATACCATCTACGATAAGCTTACTCAAACTACGATAGCAAGGAGGTATGGCTAACTGCGACGACTTACTAGAGCTATAGTAAGTGGGCCACACCATCTACGATAAACTTGCTGAAACTACGATAGTAAGCAGGTACGACCGACCGCGACGACTTACTAGAACTATAGTAAGTGGGCCCATACCATCTACGATAAGCTTACTCCAACTACGATAGTAAGTAGGTGTGACTGACCGCGACGACTTACCAGAGCTATGGTAAGTGGGCCACACCATCTGCGACAGACTTACTCGAACTACGATAGGGAGTGGGTATACCAACCGCGACGACTTACTAGAACTATAGTAAGTGGATTACCTACGAACTGCAAACCCTTCAGCACTACAACAAGTTAATTATCTTCTACATAGCATTCATCACGTTAGTCTCTTGGCAGTGATCTCCTTCAAATCATCTCGCTGATTAATATCACGTTAGTCCCCGGCAGTGATATAAAGCTACGTCTCTTTGCAAATAGGGATTTATTTTCCCTGATCACAAGGTTTCTCAAACAGTTCTTCAATTGGGTTTATCACGTTAGTCCCTCGGCAGTGATCTTCTTCAATAACAAACAAGGTTCTATTTTTCTTTTCCAAAGTTACTAACTTCAACTAACATACTGACAATCATGCATCATTTAATTAACATACCTCATTCATACATAATGCATATACATACATTACTCTCATTTATTTTTGAGAAGCTTACTGCATCATACATTACATGCATCATAACATTGCATAAAATTCAGGTTGCCTTTTTAGGCTATGCTACAATCAAAGCATCTGGTTCCTTCCAGAAAGTATTTTCTTCATGTGCCGAAAAATGGTATTTACCTTGGGTGGCATCTTCAAGCCCATCTCCCGCAGAACATCCTGAAGGATAGAAAAACACTTAGAAAGGGGGGGGATTGAATAAGTGTGACTTTAAATCTTGGACGATAAAAATAAATGCACAAATATTTTTATCCTGGTTCGCTGTTAACGAAGCTACTCCAGTCCACCCCCGCAGAGATGATTTACCTCAACTGAGGATTTAATCCACTAATCGCACGGATTACAATGGTTTTCCACTTAGCCGCAACTAAGTCTTCCAGAGTCTTCTGATCACAACCTGATCACTCCAGGAACAACTGCTTAGTTCACTCCTAAGACTTTTTCTAGAGTCTACTGATCAACACGATCACTCTAGGCTTAGTTCACTCCTAAGACTTTCTGCTCAGCCAACTGCCAAGACTTCCTGCTCAGCCAACTGCCAAGACTTCCTGCTCAGCCAACTGCTAAGACTTCCTGCTCAGCCAACTGCTAAGACTTCCTGCTCAGCCAACTGCTAAGACTTCCTAGAGTATACTGATCAACTGATCACTCTAGTTCCTTACAACTTAATGTAATCTATTCAAGAGTTTACAAATGCTTCTTAAAAGCGATAATCACAACTGTGATATTTCTCTTACAATTTAAGCTTAATCTCACTAAGATATTACAACAGCAATGTAGTGAGCTTTGATGAAGATGAAGATTCTGAGCTTTGGATTTGAACAGAGTTTCAGCAAGTTAATTTGAATTGTATTGGTGCGAAATCGTTAACCTTGCTTCTCATCAGAACTTCATATTTATAGGCGTTGAGAAGATGACCGTTGAATGCATTTAATGCTTTGCGTGTTCCGTACAGCTTTGCATTTAATGTTATACGCTTTTGTCAACTACCTCGAGCCTTGTTCACGCTGTGTCTACTGACGTAGCCTTTAGTAGCTTTAACGTTCCTTTTGTCAGTCAGCGTAGTCTGCCACGTGTACTTCCTTCTGATCTGATGTTTGTGAATGCGACGTTTGAATATCATCAGAGTCAAACAGCTTGGTGCAAAGCATCTTCTGATCTTCTGACCTTGAAGTGCTTCTGAGCGTGATACCATCTTCTGATCTTCAGTGCTTCTGATCTCATGTTCTTCTGATGCTTCCATAGACCCATGTTCTGATTCTGCTTCGACCATCTTCTGATGTCTTGCCAGACCATGTTCTGATGTTGCATGCTGAACCATTTGAGACACATCTTCTGAGCGCTGAATTATGCGTACTCTTTATATATTTCCTGAAAGGGAAATTGCATTGGATTAGAGTACCATATTATCTTAAGCAAAATTCATATTATTGTTATCATCAAAACTAAGATAATTGATAAGAACAAATCTTGTTCTAACAATCTCCCCCTTTTTGATGATGACAAAAACATATATAAATGATATGAATTTGCGATCAGAAAGAGTAGACGGCAAAAGACAAATTACACAGCTATAGCATAAGCATATGAATATGTCTCCCCCTGAGATTAACAATCTCCCCCTGAGATAAATAATCTCCCCCTGAAATAAATACTCGAAGAACTTTAATAAAAGACTTCCCTGATTATTTCGGTAGAGACGATCATATAAGCTTCTGCCTTCAGAGAATTCATAGCTTCTGACTTCTGCTTCCATTGGACAGCTTCAGAACTTGAATTTCTTTGATCTTCAGAACATTCACAGCTTCTGACTTCTGCTTCCATTGGACAGCTTCAGAACTTGAATTTCTTTGATCTTCAGAACATTCACAGCTTCTGACTTCTGCTTCCATTCAGGACAGCTTCAGAACTTGAATTTTCTGGATCTTTTAGAACATTCACATCTTCTGATTTCTGCTTCCCTCGGATAGCTTCAGAACTTTGAATGTCTACCAACATCACTTCATGCTAGATTTGTATCAGAACATTGTTGAATGTACCAGAGCATCATCTGAGCATCTCTACATCCTGAAATGTTTCAGAACAAAAACTAAACGACAAAAGTCAGCATGAACGAGTTAGAACATAAAATGTATATTCAAATACATGATACGTATCAGAGCCAAATGTATCAGAGCATATAGAATTTTGTCATAACAGGATAGACAATGATATTCAAATTCTATTATCAGTGCTTCTGATTCATTCTTCTTTCTTGCTTCTGATCTCTGAAGCTTGACAGCACTCAGCTTGCTTCAGTTTCCATGGTTTTGCTTCTAGTGTTTGCTTTGAAGATTCACTTCACTTCTCTGTACCTGCAAAACACTTAAACCATATAGAACTTGCAGTTCTTGTTAGTGAATGTGTGGGAGCCTTTACCCAGCAACTGATAGATTTAATCAAATCATTTATCATTTATCTTTCTCCCCCTTTTTGTCATAACATCAAAAAGAATATTTAAAAAAGATGCTTTGAGAGGGTCATAGGAGATCCTAACTCTTTTAGATTTGGTTTCTGGTTCAGCAGATGCTTTTCTCTTTTGATTCCTATCATTGTCTTGATTCCCAGAGCTTGACGATGGATTCATGATGAATTTTCAGATATTGGAAACTGCTAGGGTTTATGATATGAAAAGAGAGAGATGAAAAAGAAACCAAATGCAGAGAGAGAGAAATATGAGAGGGAAAAGAAACGTTTGAAGAGTATATAAAAAAAAACTGAAAGAGAGTAAATGATGAAAAGCATTTAATGTTACATGACATGAGGAGAGATAGTAAAGACAAATGAGGTGACTAGCACAGTTACCTATGGTCGGCGTCCCTTCAACTGCACGCGCGCTTATCCATGAATAGTAACGACAGGTTTACCATCCCGAGATAAAACGTAACAGCTGTTTTGCTTTAAAAGAGGTTCTGAATCAACTTAGACAATGAAACGTTAGTAATAACCGAATCATAATTTCTAAAAGATTTCAATCAGAACTTCTGAAAAAAAATTGTTCCACATTCATTTCAGAAGATACTCATACATGAGAACTTCTCATCTTCTCATTCTGGGCATAAATCCATACTGATGTTCTTCAGAATGAACTTAAACCTATCTTCAGCCAGGGGTTTTGTAAAGATATCAGCCCATTGATGGTCTGTATCAACAAAGTTTAAAGAAATAACACCCTTCTGAACATAGTCCCTTATGAAATGATGTTTTATCTCAATATGTTTAGCTTTTGAATGAAGAATAGGATTCTTAGATAAACATATAGCAGAAGTATTATCACAGAATATAGGAATGTTACTCTCAAATATCTGATAATCTTCTAACTGACTCTTCATCCAGAGCATCTGTGTACTACAACCAGCAGCTGCGACATATTCTGCTTCTGTGGTTGATAGAGCAATGGTTGCTTGCTTCTTGCTGTACCAGGAGATTAAGTGACTTCCAAGAAATTGGCAACTTCCTGAAGTACTTTTTCTTTCAATTCTGTCTCCAGCATAGTCAGCATCGCAGAATCCTACTAAGTTGTATTCTTTAGATTTTCTGTAAACTAAACCAACATTAGTAGTACCTTTCAGATACCTTAGAATCCTTTTAACAGCAGTTAAATGAGATTCTCTAGGATCTGATTGGAATCTAGCACACAAACAAACACTGAACAGAATGTCAGGTCTAGAAGCAGTCAGATATAGAAGAGATCCAATCATACCTCTGTATAACTTCTGATCTACCTTCTTACTTACCTCATCCTTACCTAGGATGCATGTTGGATGCATAGGAGTTTTGGCTTCTTTGCAGTCTAGAAGATTAAACTTCTTCAGAAGTTCCTTCACATACTTGGTTTGGTGAACATACGTTCCTTCTGATGTTTGATTTATTTGTATTCCAAGGAAATACTTGAGTTCTCCCATCATGCTCATTTCAAACTCAGCCTGCATAGACTTAGCAAACTCCTTTCCAAGTGTAGCATTAGATGTTCCAAAAATAATATCATCTACATATATTTGACAAATTAAAATATCCTTTTCAAAGGTTTTACAAAAGAGAGTAGTGTCCACTTTTCCTCTAGTGAAACCATTATCCAGAAGGAAAGAACTTAAGCGTTCGTACCAAGCTCTGGGAGCCTGTTTCAATCCATACAATGATTTCTTAAGTTTAAAAACATGATTAGGAGACATAGAGTCTTCAAAACCAGGAGGTTGATGGACATAAACTTCTTCATCTATATAACCATTTAAGAAGGCACTCTTAACATCCATCTGATAGAGAGTGATGTTATGTTGAGTGGCAAAAGAAATTAATAGACGAATAGATTCTAACCTGGCCACTGGTGCAAAGGTTTCTGTGTAGTCAATCCCTTCTTGCTGACTATAACCCTGAGCCACCAGTCTGGCTTTGTTCCTTACCACTTCGCCTTTCTCACTGAGCTTGTTTCTGAAGACCCATTTTGTACCGATTATATTGAATCCATCTGGTCTAGGAACAAGATCCCAAACATCATTCCTTGTAAACTGATTTAGTTCTTCTTGCATAGCAATTATCCAGTCTGGATCTTCTAGAGCATGATCAACAGAAGTTGGCTCGATCAAAGATACAAGACCTAATTGACAGTCTGCATTGTTTCTAAGGAATGCTCTTGTTCTGATTGGATCATCCTTCTTTCCAAGAATGACATCTTCTGAATGACCAGAGATGAGTCTGGATGATCTTCTGACGGATGGTTCTTCAGAAATACTTAGATCCTCCAGAGAAGCTGATACTTGATCTTCAGACTCTTTGCTTCTGAGAAGCTCTGCTTCTGATGCGTTGCTTCTTGGCTCAACAACTTCTGATATGTCAATATCACAACCTGCAAAATTATCAACTTGCTTTGGTTTTTCAGAACCAAGCTTATCATCAAACCTGATATTGATTGATTCTTCTACAACGAATGTTTCAGTATTGTATACTCTGTAGCCTTTTGAGCGTTCAGAATATCCAAGAAGGAAACACTTTTGAGCTTTGGAATCAAACTTACCAAGATGATCTTTAGTGTTCAGAATAAAGCACACACATCCAAAAGGATGGAAATATGAAATGTTGGGCTTTTTATTCTTCCACAATTCATAGGGAGTCTTATTAAGAATAGGTCTGATAGAGATTCTATTCTGAATATAGCATGCAGTGTTTATTGCTTCTGCCCAGAAATGCTTAGCCATATTGGTTTCATTGATCATGGTTCTGGCCATTTCTTGCAGAGTCCTATTCTTTCGTTCTACAACCCCATTTTGCTGTGGAGTTCTAGGACAAGAGAAATCATGGGCAATACCATTTTCTTTGAAGAATTCTTCAAAGGATCTGTTCTCAAATTCACCACCATGATCACTTCTGACCTTTATGATTTTACACTCTTTTTCAGATTGAATCTGAATGCAGAAATCAAAGAACACTGAATGAGTCTCATCCTTGTGTTTCAAGAATTTTACCCATGTCCAGCGGCTATAATCATCTACGATGACTAATCCATATTTCTTTCCTCTGACAGATGCTGTTTTGACTGGGCCAAACAGATCAATGTGCAAGAGTTCTAATGGCCTTGAGGTAGAAACAACATTCTTAGACTTGAATGCAGGTTTGGAGAACTTGCCCTTCTGACATGCTTCACAAAGAGCATCTGATTGGAATTTCAGATTAGGAAGTCCTCTGACAAGATTCAGTTTGTTAATTTGAGAGATCTTTCTCAAACTAGCATGACCTAATCTCCTGTGCCAGACCCACTGCTCTTCAGAAACAGACATAAGACAAGTCACCTTCTGACTCATAAGATCTTGCAGATCTGTCTTATAAATGTTGTTCTTCCTCTTGCCTGTAAATAGGATTGAGCCATCCTTCTGATTTACAGCCTTGCAAGACTCTTGATTAAAGATTTTATCATAACCATTGTCACTTAATTGACTGATAGATAAAAGGTTATGTGTTAATCCTTCTACAAGAAGTACATTAGAGATGGAAGGAGAGTTACCAGACTTTATAGTTCCAGAGCCAATTATCTTGCCCTTCTGATCTCCTCCGAACTTGACTTCTCCTCCAGACTTAAGCACCAGGTCTTGGAACATAGACCTTCTTCCTGTCATGTGTCGCGAGCATCCAGAATCCAGGTACCATGACATGTTGTGCTTTGTCCTTCTTGCAGCCAAGGATATCTGCAATAGAAATAATCTTTTTCTTTGGTACCCACATCTTCTTGGGTCCTTTCTTGTTAGATTTTCTCAAGTTCTGATTGAACTTGGGTTTGACATTATAATCAATAAGAGGAACAACATGATAATTCTTAATGTGAGTTTCATGATATTTCCTAGGTTGTGTCACATGCTTCTTAGTGTGTGTTATGTGAAAACTTTGTGCATGTGAGGTGTGCCTAATATCATGAGAGTGGCCATACTTGAACTGATCATACAATGGTTTGTATGTAATTTTCATTTCATCAACAGGTTCAAGTTTGTATGGGGTTTCACCCTCATAACCAATGCCAACTCTTTTGTTTCCAGACACAGCATATATCATAGAAGCTAGCTGACTTCTGCCAATACTTCTAGATAAGAACTTTCTGAAACTTAAATCATATTCTTTCAGAATATGGTTCAGACTAGGAGTGGATTTTTCTGAATCAGAAGGAGATCCAACATTATTGGATAATTTTAAAAGTTTTTCTTTTAATTCAGAATTCTCCAACTCAAGCTTCTTTGTTTCAAATTCAAATTGCTTTTTCAGCTTTTTGTATTTGAGACTAATCTGAGACTTGAGTTCCAGAAGTTCAGTTAGACCGGAAACTAACTCATCTCTAGTAAGTTCAGAAAATACCTCTTCAGAATCTGATTCTGATGTAGATTCTGATCCGTCATCTTCTGTCGCCATCAGCGCACAGTTGGCCTGCTCATCTTCTGAATCATCTTCTGACTCATCCCAGGTTGCCATAAGACCTTTCTTTTTATGAAACTTTTTCTTGGGACTTTCCTTTTGAAGATTTGGACATTCATTCTTGTAGTGTCCAGGCTCATTGCATTCATAGCACATGACCTTCTTCTTGTCAAATCTTCTTTCATCAGAAGATTCTCCACGTTCAAATTTCCTTGAACTTCTGAAGCCTCTGAACTTCCTTTGCTTGGTCTTCCAGAGTTGATTTAGCCTTCTGGAAATCATGGACAGTTCATCTTCTTCTTCAGATTCGGATTCTTCAGGATCTTCTTCTCTGGCCTGAAAAGCGTTAGTGCATTTCTTGATATTTGATTTTAATGCAATAGACTTACCTTTCTTTTGAGGCTCATTTGCGTCCAGCTCTATTTCATGACTTCTCAAGGCGCTGATAAGCTCTTCCAGAGAAACTTCATTCAGATTCTTTGCAATCTTGAATGCAGTCACCATAGGACCCCATCTTCTGGGTAAGCTTCTGATGATTTTCTTCACATGATCAGCCTTGGTGTATCCTTTGTCAAGAACTCTCAATCCAGCAGTAAGAGTTTGAAATCTCGAAAACATCTTTTCAATGTCTTCATCATCCTCCATCTTGAAGGCTTCATACTTCTGGATTAAGGCAAGAGCTTTTGTCTCCTTGACTTGAGCATTTCCTTCATGAGTCATTTTCAAGGACTCATATATGTCATAGGCCGTTTCCCTGTTAGATATCTTCTCATACTCAGCATGAGAGATAGCATTCAGCAAAACAGTTCTACATTTATGATGATTCCTGAAAAGCTTCTTTTGATCATCATTCATTTCTTGCCTTGACAGCTTTACGCCTCTGGCATTTACAGGATGTTTGTAACCATCCATCAGAAGATCCCATAGATCACCATCTAGACCCAGAAAGTAACTTTCCAGTTTATCTTTCCAGTATTCAAAGTTTTCACCATCAAATACCGGCGGTCTAGTATAACCATTGTTACCGTTGTATTGCTCAGCAGAGCCAGATGTAGATGCAGGTGTAGGTATAGTCCTTTCACTTTCATCAACCATCTTTTAAATGAAGCGTTTTTCTCTTCCTGAATCTTTTCTAAACACGGTTAAGTGCTTGCACCTTAGAACCGGCGCTCTGATGCCAATTGAAGGATAGAAAAACACTTAGAAAGGGGGGGGATTGAATAAGTGTGACTTTAAATCTTGGACGATAAAAATAAATGCACAAATATTTTTATCCTGGTTCGCTGTTAACGAAGCTACTCCAGTCCACCCCCGCAGAGATGATTTACCTCAACTGAGGATTTAATCCACTAATCGCACGGATTACAATGGTTTTCCACTTAGCCGCAACTAAGTCTTCCAGAGTCTTCTGATCACAACCTGATCACTCCAGGAACAACTGCTTAGTTCACTCCTAAGACTTTTTCTAGAGTCTACTGATCAACACGATCACTCTAGGCTTAGTTCACTCCTAAGACTTTCTGCTCAGCCAACTGCCAAGACTTCCTGCTCAGCCAACTGCCAAGACTTCCTGCTCAGCCAACTGCTAAGACTTCCTGCTCAGCCAACTGCTAAGACTTCCTGCTCAGCCAACTGCTAAGACTTCCTAGAGTATACTGATCAACTGATCACTCTAGTTCCTTACAACTTAATGTAATCTATTCAAGAGTTTACAAATGCTTCTTAAAAGCGATAATCACAACTGTGATATTTCTCTTACAATTTAAGCTTAATCTCACTAAGATATTACAACAGCAATGTAGTGAGCTTTGATGAAGATGAAGATTCTGAGCTTTGGATTTGAACAGAGTTTCAGCAAGTTAATTTGAATTGTATTGGTGCGAAATCGTTAACCTTGCTTCTCATCAGAACTTCATATTTATAGGCGTTGAGAAGATGACCGTTGAATGCATTTAATGCTTTGCGTGTTCCGTACAGCTTTGCATTTAATGTTATACGCTTTTGTCAACTACCTCGAGCCTTGTTCACGCTGTGTCTACTGACGTAGCCTTTAGTAGCTTTAACGTTCCTTTTGTCAGTCAGCGTAGTCTGCCACGTGTACTTCCTTCTGATCTGATGTTTGTGAATGCGACGTTTGAATATCATCAGAGTCAAACAGCTTGGTGCAAAGCATCTTCTGATCTTCTGACCTTGAAGTGCTTCTGAGCGTGATACCATCTTCTGATCTTCAGTGCTTCTGATCTCATGTTCTTCTGATGCTTCCATAGACCCATGTTCTGATTCTGCTTCGACCATCTTCTGATGTCTTGCCAGACCATGTTCTGATGTTGCATGCTGAACCATTTGAGACACATCTTCTGAGCGCTGAATTATGCGTACTCTTTATATATTTCCTGAAAGGGAAATTGCATTGGATTAGAGTACCATATTATCTTAAGCAAAATTCATATTATTGTTATCATCAAAACTAAGATAATTGATAAGAACAAATCTTGTTCTAACACATCCTTCCCAATAAGTGCAAATTTCAGGGCATTTCAGTGTCCAATCATCTTCTACCTCTTCAGGTTTAAGAAGATTGAACAGGGGCAACTGTCATACCCAAAAATTTGCCCTCTAATAATTGTCGATGTCATCTTTTCGAATAATTGATATGGTGCAGTCGGTAAGAATTTTAGAATAAGAGTGTGCGATCGAGAGGTCCCGGGTTCGAACCCCACTTCTAACTTTTCTTTTTTTATAATGTTTGTTTCTAACCTCTTTTCATTTATTTATTTATTTAAAGAAAAAATCATAAAAAATATGGTTCCTTATATTTTTATTTTTTAAGTTTTATATTAATATTAGTTCTAGTTGTATTTATTTGTAAATTTATTAGATTTATAGTTTTATTAGATTTAAAATAGGGAAAATATAAATAGATCCAAGCCCATTCCTTACCCTAATTTTTATTATAAATACACAACTAACAACCCTATTTTGAGGGACCAACACAATTTCATACACTAACTTTCTCACGTACATACTCCGAAACCGAATCCTAACCTACACAGTCTCTATTCTCACGTCTACCTTGAAAGCAAAAACGGCTTCACCATCCATTCCAAAAAATACTTTCATGGCTAAAACCTTTTGTTAATTTCAATTTTATTTTATTTTTTTTCAAGTTGGTTTGTCTATCAATGGTGTATTTGTTTTTTCTTCTTACTAACAATTTCATACTTTTTATATACTAACGATTTCTGTTTTTTTTCTTTCACGTGTAATTAAAAAAAAAGAGAAGAAGAAGGCTTTTGCGATAAGCCGAAACAACAGCTTTGCCGAATCAATCATCACCCACAAATAAACTCTCAGCACACCAATCACTCCAGAATCAAGAGCTTCAACACAAATCATGCCTTCACCTATATTAAATCACTTAAAAGAATCAACATTCACATCACCTTAAAACATCACGAATCTGTAAACAATTTCTAAGGCACTCATCACTATTATCATTTGGTTGTTGTTTGCTTTTTTGGTTCTTGTTTTTTTGCAGAGAAAAAGAAAGAAAGAAGGAAGGAGAATCGGTAACACATCACTGCCGTGACGAAGCCGATTCAATTCAATCCATCACCGCGCCTCCGTCGAACTCGGCAACACCAACCGCCGCACTCTCCAGGCGAAATTGCACACCGCCGCTCCAAATCGACGCTGCACCAACAGTATACAGCAACGCATCAGTAGCTGAGACGAATCCACACCGACATTGCGTCAATTTCAGATCCGCTATCTACACCAATTCTAATCGGTAATCCTTTTTCATCTTTGATTTTTGCTTATTGTTCGAATTGGTTCCGATATATGTTTCCATGCCTTTGCAATTTATGATTTTCATCCTGAGATTGCTTCATGTTGAATAAAAGAGAAAGGAATGGGTGTTTTGTTGGATTATGCTGAATGTATGGCTTGTGTTTCTAACCATTTGTTTTAATGATTTATAAAGAAATTACATGTTCCACATGTCAGGTTTCTATTAGAGCCAATCAATTTTGAAAAGTCAAAGACCATATTTAGTGATTCAGTAACAGGAAGCGGTTTCCTTTTATTTCCATCATATCATATTACAATTTTTTTATTTTATCTATTACTAGTTTAAATTAGTGGATTGGGCTTATGTCTAGATTTTATTTTTTTAACTAGTTAGATCTAATGTATTCATATATTTATTTAGTTTTGCCTATAGAATAACAATACAAAAAAACATATCAAATATAAAAGATAACAAAAATATATAATATAAAAAATAATACAAAGTGTTAGGATTTAATTTATTATTCGTTTCGACCGAATTAATCGGTCGCGATGGGTAATAATCAATTAAAAAAATATAAAAACAATAATTATTTTGCTAAATGGTTGTAACCAAATCTATTGGTTACGATGATTAGCATTTCCCCTTTATAAAAATTCGTTATTATTTTTAATCAAATCTATTGGTTATGAGGGATAATGATCAAATTAATTATTTAAAATACATCCATTTGCTAAAAGTGATAATCGAATCAATCGATTAGAATTGCCAGCAATTCTCTACTAATCTATTAATTATGGTGATCAAACCTATTGATCATTGCGTTAATAGTGCAAATTAAACCAGGGTTGTATGCCACTTAAAACACTCAAAATTTCATCTCTTCAATACTGCGATGTTCGAACTACGATAAGGTAATTCAAAATACCTTGCGAACATTCGCATTTCAAAAACTACGACAAGGTAACTCAAAACACCTTTAAAACAACTTCATAATCAATTCTAAGGCGTACAATCCTGTCCCCGAACTACGTTGACTCTGATTCTCCATAAGGAGATACGTAGGCACTTGGCAACAAGGCGAGTCCCCTTCCTTAAAATCTCAATTTTTCCCCTACTCACTTCTTTAGCTATTAACCTAAACTTTTAGCCATAAAACTTGACCCTTAGATTCAAAGCCAATAGGAAAGGGTTGAGGGTGCCTAACACCTTCCCTCGACCTGAATTTAGTATCTTACCCCGATCTCTAAACTGCGTAGGGTTTCCTATTCGCTCTTCAGAATAGGTGGCGACTCTAAAAGTCTAAATTTTTAGGGCAGGTTGCTACAATGATCTTGGTCAAAGTGTGTTTGGTCTTGGTTGTTGGAAGGACCTTGGTACTCTTGAGGTTGAAGGTATGGATACTGATATGGTTGGACGAGATAAGGAGAAATATGCATCTGAGAGAAGATGTGGGAAAATTGGTTATTGATAGAATCATTCATATAATGCATGTAGTCCAAAAGTTGATCATTTGTTGCTCCGACTTGAGGAGGATGAGAAGGAGGATCTTGGACTTTCTCATTAACATAGGTAATTGTTTTGGCAATAGGATCATATTCCACTCCCATCTTGTAGTTACAAACCCGGACAGAAATCTGATAGTCACCCATCATCATTGAATCTTCCTTAGCACATGGTACTCCAAAATAGGCAAGGATTTTTGTCAGGAAGAATCCATAGGGTAATTCTACAGCATTCTTAGAATGAGAAGCCATATGATCAAGAATCAGGTATGCCCAATTTACAGGAAGATTATTCTTAATAGCAAATAATAGTTGCATCTTACTTTGGGTAACTGTTGAGTGGCTTGAAAAACGGGGAATGATAACATAGTTCAAGAGATAATGAAGTAATCTATCATCAATGTAAAAAATACCAGGTGACCATGAAGGTCTCTCTAGGAGATTACCACCCACATTCTTTTTACGCTTTTGATAAAATTCCTCCTCAGATTTTCTTGCAATACCATAATAGAAGTCCTTTTTCACATAGCCTGGAACCACATTCTTTTTACCAACTAAAATCTCTAATCCTTCTGAAGGAATATCCAAGATATTACCCAATTCAACAGCTGACATACTAATAGGTACACCTTTAACATTAGAACACAATATTCCATTCTCATAGGACATGTTGGTATAAAAAGCTTTGACAAGTTCCGGGTAATATATTCCATGCATACTAACCAAACCATCAATTTTCTGACTACTTAAGCCCTCAGTAAATTTAAACAGGGGTATGGAAAAGAGGACAGATCCATAAACCGAGGGGCAAATATGGGTATGCGGAGAAAAAAATTCAAGATACCTTTATTGTTGTGCTACAGAAGGAAAGAGCCTGTTTAACTTAGTTTCCAATAGAGATGCCCTTTTTACAGAGGATGATGTAGCTTTCTTCTTTTCTTTTGAAGCATTTCCTCCTTTAGTTTTTGGAGGCATGTTTGAAGGATTGAAGGTTTTTGAGAGGGTGATAATGAACGATTTGAGATTCTTTTGAGAAAGGATGTGGAGGTTTGATGAAATTTTAATGGAAAAAAAATAGGTAAAGTGAGCGGCAACTAGGGTAGACAAGGAGAAAGTGTGAAATTATATGGGAGAGTGGAGGGCTGCTATTGGACCGAAAATCTGGGCAAAAGTTTGTAATTGGATCGAAATAATACATGCAACAAAAATAATTTTCTAAGAAAAATAAAATAATAATGAATGAATAAAAAATTGAGAAAACACATGGACAATCGAATGCACAATCGGTTTGTTAAAAATAAATAAATAAATAAAACTAGTAATAATCGATTGATCAATTTGTTTTTACCATATGTGTTAACCATGCTAGGGATTCAACTGATGATGGTAAACTATGTGTGAAGCGTGTTACAGATGAACTGATGACGGTCAAATATGTGTTAACCATGTCAGGGATTCAACTGATGATGGTGAACTATGTGTGAAGCATGTTACAGATGAACTGACGATGGTCAACTATGTGTTAACCATGTTGAGAAGTCAACTGATGATGGTCAACTATGTGTTAACCATGTCAGGGATTCAACCGATGATGGTGAACTGTGTGTGAAGCGTGTTACAGATGAGATGATTATGTTCGACTATGTGTTAACAATGTTAGGGATTCAACTGATGAAGGTGAATTATGTGTGAAGCGTGTTTTATATGAACTGATGATGGTCAACTATGTGTTAACTATGTCAGGGATTCAACTGATGATGGTGAACTATGTGGGAAGCGTGTTACAGATGAACTGATGATGTTCGACTATGTGTTAAGCTTGTTACAAATGAACTAATGATGGTCAAATATGTGTGAAGCGTGTTACAAGTGAATTGATGATGTTCGCCTATGTGTTAACCATGTCAGCGATTTAATTGATGATGGTGAACTATGTGAGAAGCGTGTTACAAATGAACTGATGACGGTCAAATATATGTTAACCATGTTAGGGATTCAACTGATGAGGGTCAACTATGTGTGAAGCATGTTACAGATGAACTGATGACATTCAACTATGTGTTAACCATGTTAGGGTTCAACTGATGAGGGTTAACTATGTGTGAACCATGTCAGGCATTCATTTGACGATGTTTTACTATGTGCGAACTGTTTCAGGGATGCATTGATGATGGGAAACTATGTATGAACCATGGAAGATCCGAAACTGGTGATGGTCAACTATGTGTGAACCATGTTAGGGATGCATTGAAGATGGTCAATTATGTGTGAATCATGTCAGGTAATCAACTGATGATGGTCACTATGTGTGAACCATGTTAGGGATGCATTGAAGATGGTCAACTATGTGTGAATCATGTCAGGTAGTTAATTGGTGATTGTCAACTATGTGTGAACCATGTTAGGATGCACTAAAGATGGCCAACTATGTATGTACCATGTTAGATAGTCAATTGATGATGACCGACTATTTGTGAAACATGTCAGGGATGCATTGCAGACGGTCATCTATCTTTAAAAATTATGTATTTGTGAAATATTAAAAATTACGTATTTGAAACAAATATTTCTAAGAAAAAGCAAATAACATGTAGTTATTTTTTTTGGAAAAAAATAAAATGCTGCTAAGAATAGAATTTTATTTAAATAAAAAATAAAGAATTTTTTTTAAAATTGAGAGTAAATTAATTTTTTAATTATGAATCATGATTTTTATTGAAATACTCAGCATCATAAGTTCTTTTTTTTTTTTTAGAATCACATTTTTTAAAATAAATAATAACTTGAGTTTTTTTAAGATAGGGAAAAATATATTTTATTTTATGATAAGGTATTATGACTATAACCATTAAATTAGAATGATATTAAAAGTTTAAATTGACCGTAGCTATTAGTGTGAGCTATGACTGGAATTTAATCATTCATTTTATATATATTGACTTTTAAGAAAAATTTAAATAATATTATTAGTGCATTGTCTCTATATTTATATTTCAATTACTAATTTTAATGCTTGATTTTTAAGACATATTTATTCTAACTATTTAATTTATCATTATCATCCATTAAAAAGCAATAACAATATGATGTTGAAGAAATAACTTAATTAATTTTTATAAGTATTATATATATATATTAAAATTATTTTTCATATATATTAATTAAAATTAATTTTCATATGCTATATATATAATATAAAAATAAAATATATTTTATATAAATTTATTAATGAATTTTAAAAAAATTGGAGTTTTAAAATTTATTTTCCTTTCCCTCTTATATGCCCCGAAGGTTTCCCGCTTTTATTTTTCCATTCCCTCTCATATTCTAAAAATTTCCCTATTCTGTTTTCAACTTAAACGAAAACAAATTTAAATTATATAAAAATAATAGTTTCAGAATTTTCTAGACCACTTTCTAACATTCACTAATGTGATATCTTTACATTCTCTCTGTGTTCTATCTTATCTCTCTCTCTCAAAGCTCCCTCTCTCTCTCAAAGAGCTATTAGTGTCTACAATGGTCTTGGATGTTCAGCAATTGAAGAAAGATTTAAATCCAAAGATTTATAATGAAGATATCATCGATGTTCATATTTACGGTGATCCTAATTTTACTTTTCCTTGAATTAGATACATTTTACTTCTGTTTGATTTTTTAAAATGTTAATAATCGTACGTTTTTGTGACAGGTATGTTTCGGCTCACTTGCATCTTATCGTATTCAGCGGAATACTACCTTCTCTAAGAATTGCTATGGCTTCTAAGATTCTAAAGGGTGAAGCTGAAAGGATCAAATTCAACTTTACTGTTGTTACCACTAAAGTAAGTCTTTTCCTCAATTAACGTAGTTGTGTAGGTAGAGAACCTTGATATTTTATTTCAGCTTAATTTCTATCAGACAGGAGACGATTCTGATGTGTTACTTATGGCAGCAAAATCAGATGATTCAAGTTATAGGATCAAAACCAGAATACTGATGAATATCGTAAGCGGTGTTTTTCCATAAGAGGAGCAAGAAGAATTTGAATTAAAATAGGTATTTATAGAGTTTTAAAAATCTTCAAATTCTTCCCAACTCACAAATATTTGATCAACAAATTTTCCACTTCCAGCACTCACCAAGCGACACTTGCTTCCATTCATCCTCTATGCCCCTCTAGTAGCCTGAATTGTACCAACCGTGAGAGATGAACTTTTGGCACTTTTAAGTAATTTTTTGGAATGAACTTTTTGTATACTAATATTACTCATTCCTTTTACTTACCAGTTTGGTTCAAATGTCATCATTGTCTTTTTTTAAGTAAATTTTGGAATAGCTCCTATCTGAGTTGTGGTAATGCTTGCTAGTAGCCATCAATTAGTAAACTTAGTATGATACATTTATTTTCAATCTCAATTTCAACTTGACTCAAGAAATACTGATAGATAGTAAAATATTAGACTGGTTCTTTCAACTTGAATGTGATACTTATACATATGTTTCATGCAAATTCCCTGACTCTATTATTCATGTTGTTACTTATTAGCGGTCATTATTTATTGTTCATGTGGTATGCACCATATAGTGGTTTTAGGCTCCTCAACCAGCTGTTGTAAATAATTTTTTCTTATATGATACTAACTTTTTCTTCCTTAATGACAGTGAGCTGTTGTAGAGAACTTTCAGGCAGTGCTAGTTTGGGAAGGATCAAACTAGCATTTGGCCTACAATTGTAACACATCACTGAATAATACCTTGAAATTGTAACTCACATATTGGGAAGGATCAAACTGGAATTTGGCTTACGATTGTAACACATCACTGAATAATCTCTTGAAATTGTAACTCACATATCTGTATTTTTTACTTTTAAATATAGCGTTTTCTTCTCCGGGTTGATGTTTTAAAGTGGCATTTGTAGAAAAAGGATAGAACAGCTGTTGAAAGCCACGACATCGGGAGAAAACTGATTGATAGGCTTCACCAAAACAAGTAAGGATGCAAATGACGTTCTTACCCATGAATGTGATATTCTTATCCATGCGCCTTGGGTGGAGTTATAAACAAGTATGTTTATCTATGTCACCGAAACTAAAATCAACAACATACAATTAATCTTAAATTTGATACTAACATTTGGTTTTCAAGAGCTACAACTTAATCTTAGTTTTATATTTAATTTATGCTAACATTTTGGTTTTCAAGACCAACTTCTTAATATTGGTATGTCTTGTTGAAGGGAAAATGCAACTGATGTTAAAGCTAAACTGGTTGTAGGAGCTCCAAATCACCCCACTGACCCTGAAGCTCATGCGGTAATGTTACTTTCGCAATATTGTTGTTTCTTATATTATGGAGCTCAAAACTTATAATGTAAAATGGAGTTCAATTTTTCAGATCTTGTCTAAGATATGAGTCACTATAATACCTGGTATTTATGCTAATGCGGCGGATTGACTGTAAACTACTTTGATGATAACAAGTTTGTAGCTTCAGTAAGCATAGTAGCAGGCATGCAGGTTCGACATGTCATTGATGATGGATGGACCTAAGGCTGCAGCGAATGCCGTCGAAGAGGTCACACCTAAGGCTTCTGAGCTTGCTGCAAAGCTTTGGATGTAGGAGGAAGTGATGATATCTTAGTCGCTCATCCTAAAGCTAGTGATATTGGAATAAGAAATGTAATATGAATAATGTGTAATTTCCGTTTCTGTAAATTAGTGTTGTTTAATTGATAGCAGAATACACCTTAATGATTTACACTGTTAAAGCAACTTGGTACTCTCTTTGTAATGTTGATATGCAACTTGAATTGAATTTTTTTTATTATTCTGGATTTCTTCTTGGTTCTTTTTCTACAAGATTTAGCATAGTCTTTTTTTCAACACTGGTACAATATGAATATCTATTCTTCATTGTTTAAGCAATATCATGTTGAATTTCTAAAACTATGGTTCCTGTGAAGATATTAAGAAAATTGTTGTAGTAGTACATATATGTGCCCTAATGTCTTGTAAGTTGCAACTAAGGTGGATACTAGCAGCACACAGCTTATTGTGATCAACCCCTATTACACTCAGCTTTGTAATCTTGTTTTTAAATTCATTCCATACTAATGAACAAGTTTCACATGCACAAATATTTCAACATAATGTTTACTAGCAGTTTAACATGTCTGTGAACTAACATCGTCTTTTTTTTACAAAATGTATGCAAAATATCATGTTGAATGACACCATTCATTCGACACCTTAGTATGATATTTATAAGGAAAAATGTACAACCTTACAACCACTACTAAAACAAACAGATGTGTATATAACATGCCAAAACCCCCAATTACATTAAAACTAATGAACAAAAACTAATGAATAAAAACTAATGAATAAGACACAATGCCAATTACAAAACAACATTCTAAATGAATCAATACCAATAAACAACTTCACAAATATCACTTATTCCTTTAGCACATTACCATACTTAAGATACACTGCACTAAATAAACAATCAACCAAACATCATTTTGGCATGGCTTAATCACTTCACTGATTTTCAAACTTAAAAGCCTTTGTAAGGAACTATTTGGAGCAGGTTAAACATGTTCATCTTTGCAATGTCGTCAAAAAGTAATTCGTGTGGAATTCGATCTGAAAATATCAACTCATACAAACTGTCTGAACTTCATTCCAAACCTTCCCCATTACTTCCATCACAATTTGCATCTGTATTCCAATATTTTGCAGCGAGGGACATGGTTTGATGCAAGAACCAATTGGTTAATTACCAACATTATTTCCTTTGTATTATGATAAGTTTGACCCTTCCATAAGTTCTAAGGTCAATGCAATTTTTGACACACCTAACAAAATTCCAGACCAATATATCACTATCGGTATCCTGTCTTCTCAAATGTTACCATTCTTATTTGGGGATTCCAATTTGTTCTTCACAGGTACACTATTATTTATGGATTTTTTAGCTCAAACAAAAATCTTACCTTTTTTATTCACAAAAAAGAGCTTCATATCCAAATCGTTAATGGAAGAAATGGAGATCGAAAATGGAAGAAATTAAGAAGAAATCAAAAGGGAAGAAGGACCGAAAATGGAAAAACCGAAAAAATGGCTTAAATGATGAAAAAAGTTCTCTTTTTGCAGATGGTGAGATGGAGACATGGTCGAACCTGAAAAACACAGGGATATGGTGAGATGGAGACATGGTTGAGGTTGAATCTAAAATGGATTAAATGAAACAAATAATAATATAATAAGGGATGGTGGTGATATTGTGTGTGATAGTGCAGTGAGTGATAAGTGTAGACACTCAATCTAATGGCTCTTGTTCATTTGAAACCAAAAAAAAAGAAGAAAAAATGGTCTCTCACATGAGAGACCTATGCACGTAGCGCACCTTAGACGGCGCCTCATGTTTGGGGTACTAGTGAGTGTTGTATTGTGGTTTTTTTTTCATCTCATAAAAATTTACTGTTTTAATTAGTTAAAATTGAAAAAATACAGTGGAATGGAGTGGTAATTATTTCATTCCATTTCATTATTTAATATTTGTTCTGAAATGGTCATAACTCAACTACGCGACTTAATTTAGATATAGTATTTCATTAATAGACAAAAAGGTGTACATGTATTATAGAGCATCATACTAAAACATGTCAAAACTCCTATCTCCATCATTAAGATATATCTAATGGCTTTCTACAATCTAATATGGATCATTTGGGACAATTGTAATTGTCACCCATATATGAGTGTGACTCTGATTCACGCTCAGGTATTTATCTCTTTCACACAGTACTGGTCAAAAAGTACAGGTGTGCATGTTATTCCTACAAGGGCATGGACACTCAAAGGTCTTAGTGTAGGCTGAAGATTTCGTTTAAGAAGAATATTCTTTGAAGGGTTTAGAATTCGAAGAAAAGATGGTTGCTGATGGCCATTTCGAAGATTAAAAATGGCTACTGATGGCCATGTTTCGAGAATGTTGTTTAAGTTGGAATAAAGATGGTTAGAATTGGAGCTAGTTCGAAGTAAAATTATCTTTGAGACTTAAACGTTTTGCAAAATGCGTAAGGTACTGAGGCTGAACGTGTCTTCGTGGCATTCTCGGTTCTGATCACGTTGCCACACGTCGAAAGAGGATTCAGGCGAGAGGATTTGAATTTCAAAGTAGTTTGTGTAACCGCACAAAGACAGATGGCATCCCAGGGATTCTTGTGGGAACCGTGGCATTAGATTAGTATAGGACTGTTAGGGTCGAAATTAGTATATATAAGGGTCTTAATGTTAGGATTCCATGTGTTCATTTTGTACAAATCACTCACAAATCACTCAAGTATCAAGTGTTTAGAGAACGAGTTCGCTGAGAAATGTATGTATGACACCAACACCACTTTAAATACATTTGTATCTTTCTTTATTCAAGTATCTTTTCAATTTCCTTTATCTTTTTCGTTTAACTTTCATTTCGAAGTACTCTACATTTCTGCATTTTACATTCCTGCACGTTATATTTCTACACTTTACTTTTCTGCAATTTACACGATTTATATTTCTGTTTTCTTTTCCGAAAGTCACATTAACTTGTATAACCTGTATTGTTTTAAGTGAATATTAATACGATCACATCACAAACAAGTTTTCTTGAAGTCAGAACAGACAAGCATGAATCGAATCATATCGAAAGATAATTGTTTGACTATGTCCTAGGATCAATCTAGTCGATCCTACGAGTAACCAAAATATATTTTATAATTTGGAAGACTAGCAGTTGTTTACCGGAAATCACCGTAAACAAATTGGCACGCCCAGTGGGACAGTGTCAAATAGATTGTTATTAATTGATTATTTTGTTTTGTCTAGAAAATATCAAGACCTCTTATGAACCTTAGGAACGGTAAATTAACCAACAGTGCACAACCAATTCCTAAACGAAGGTACAACAAGAAAATGGTCAATGCGGCCAGTGGAGGGGGAGATCAAGATCCCCCACAGGGGTTAGGAACAGTAGTGGCAAATTCCACGCACGTTTCGACTTCTACTCAAGAGGCGCAGGATATACCGGCTTCGACAGGATCTGCACCCATAGGTAGTTCCCAGGCTGCACCCGAAAATACTTCAGGGACAACAGGAACGATTCCAGTTTCGAGTTCGACTACCATGCCTTCACTCATAGGCGCAAGCGAGATACCACCTTTCGCAACAAACGCCGCGAGTCAATTATTTACCCCAGGACCATCATCCGCTTTAGACAGTTGGAGGCCTAACAACCCATACGGAATGCCACATTCATACATGGTAGGATTACGAGGAACAGGACCTACATACACTGCACCTAACCCAACGGCGTTTTCGCCTAATGTCGGTTCGATAGGTCGAAGCGCACAAAACAATGGTTTCTCTGCCTAAATACCTGCCTTAACCACCAGCACTCAAGCGGCATTTCGACAGGAAATGGATGCAAGTAACCATGATATGTTAGGAGTCCTTGCTAGAGAATTGGGGTCGATCTTTAATCCGTTAGCAACAAACATTGCCAGGACTAACCAAGAGAATGTAGAAACATATCAAAAAATATCGTCACAATTAGGACGAATGGCGGATTTTTTAGGAGTCCCACAAAATAGGCGAAGAAACAACCAATCAACCTATCAGGAGGGGGACCCAATTTTAGAACAGATTTGAACCGCAGTACCGCCACCTAGGCCAGCACCAGTCGAAAGAAACCAAGTGGTGGATTTAGAAACTCGAAGTCAAACGACTAACGTTGGCCGACAAGCAGTTGCCCAGCAACAGCCTAATGTAGTTGTAGTGGGAAGAAACGAACATCCTGACAAAGTTGTGCATAGGGTTAGGAGAGATAATTTGGCAACAGAGAACAATCTCACTGCCATGATAGAGAGAATAATGGCTAACAATGGCCTTAATACTGGACTTCGATGTCCTAACTACACGTCCCCCATACCCGAATATATTATGCAAACAGAGTTACTAAGAGGTACCAAGGTACCCAAATTTACGAAGTTTTCAGGGGACACTAGTGAATCAACGGTGGAACACATAGCCAGATATTTGATAGAAGCAGGGGATCTAGCAGGGAATGAAGATTTGAGAATTAAATATTTCCCTAGTTCGCTAACGAAAAATGCTTTTGTCTGGTTCACCACCTTAACCCCAAATTCCATAGATGCTTGGGCACACTTGGAGAGGTTATTCCACGAACAATTCTATATGGGTCAAACCAAGATCAGTTTGAAAGAATTGGCTAGCATCAAGAGGAAGTTCACGGAGTCTATAGATGATTACTTAAACAGGTTCCGTATGTTGAAATCAAGATGTTTCACGGTTGTCCCAGAACATGAATTAGTCGAAATGGCCGCGGGTGGTCTAGATTATTCGATCAGAAAGAAACTAGATACCCCATACCTGAGGGATATGGCCCAATTGGTAGACAGGGTTCGACAAGTCAAACGACTAAAAGCAGAAAAGGCCAGAGCAAATAAAAGTTACAAGAAGGAGAGGGTAGCATACATCGAGGCTGAAGACGTTGACGGCGAATCTTTCGAAGACTCATACAGCCTAGAAGAGGTCGAAATAGATCTTGCTGAATTAAAAGAAGCGCCACCTTATTCTTGCAAATTTCTCACCCATTCTAATGGAAAAAATCAAGTAGAGAGTGATAAAAATGATAGATTTCCTAAGAAACCTATACATTTGACGTCACTAAATGTGACGAAATATTTGATTTGTTAGTAAAAGATGGCCAGATGATAGCGCCTCCCAATTCCAAAATTCCTCCGTTAGAACAACGGAAGAAGCGAGGCTTTTGCAAATATCACGGTTTTTTAGGCCATAAAACTTCACAATGTTTTTTCTTTTCAGGGATCTAATTCAGAATGCTATCAAGGATGGACGTCTGAAATTCACTAACAAAACCAAGAATCATATGAAGGTTGACGCAGATCCTTTGAGTGTGGCTGGCACTAACCTGTGTGAACCTCTTGACGTCAACATGGTGGAAGTATCTGAAATTGATGTTCCTGAATCAGAGATAATTTCAACTGGAAAGCAGGCTACTGAGAGCCTAAATGACAATACAGTTTTCAATACTGATGTTGAAGAATCCTTTGATGCTGAGATGACTGAAGATCTGAAAGGGAAAACTAGTGAGGCCACTGAAGACCTCACGGCGAAACTTCAGCAGATACGGATTTCAGAAGCTCCTCCGGCAGTTGTTAACATGGTCAATATTAGACGGCCTTTATCTGAAATAGAAGAACTAGAAAAATGGCTGATAAGGGAGAAAGGAAACATGGAAATCCCACCAAGAGGGGAGAGTCTGAAGGATTATCTCTGGAATTGTCATGAGAAAAATGGTGGAAAAATGCTAATGTGCCCAAGGTGTTCAGTTATGCTGAATCGAAGGGTTCAAGCCAATTTCGAGAGGGCCCTACGAGAAAGAATGGAGCAACCCTGGAGAGGAGGAAACCTATTGCTGAAAGTATACCCAAGGACTGAAGAAAGCTTAGTAGGATTCTTGGTCAGATGCCACAAAGAAAACACTGAAGTTGCATTATACCCTAGATGTGGAGCAGTCTATGACGAACTACTAGCACGATCATTCGAAAGGGTGTACTTCTACATGGGTCGAGAAACTCAGGGACTTCGTCCCAACATGTATGTGTTCGATAACTAGACCCCATCGAAGAGGCCTGACAGCCCACACCCTAGAGCTCGAAGGGTCACATTCAAAGTCCCTGCAGACATACCCAGGGATAGATGGATGCAAGCTGGTGCCAGAACCAACAAATGGCGAAGTTGGGACCAAGGAGGAAGAACTGCAATGGCATATAGGAAGCAATTCCAGACCTCCAATCGAGAGATGTACAGGTTGGAGAACTACAAAGGCAAAAATCCTATGTCTAGATCCCAATGGAGAAGGCACCAGAGGATGAAGAAGGCTCAAAGGGAAAACAAACCAAGGGATATTGGAGAGTCTAGTAGCAACCAAATCCCAATGCAGGGGGCAAGGACAAGCAAGCCTCCAGTGGAACGCAAGTTGTTCGATTCTGAAAATGAGAAAGAAGAAGAAAAGATGCATTCCAGCCCTTGGAAAGAAGACGATAGGATAACAAATGATTTCGACTCAGACGGAGTATCGTCTATAAACCTCAATTGCAATGTTGTGTCAGTACTCCCTCATGAGTTTAATCAAGAAACAAAAGCTGAAGATTGTGATGAAGCTGATGAGGAAGATATGGCGAGACACAGACCTGTATGTTACTATGTGCTAAACAATGGGGCAGTCGAAGAGCAGAATGCTTTCTTCAAAAGGCCTGATGAAGGTATGAGAAACCATCTAAAACCACTCTACATAAGGGCCAAGATTGAGAATGTTGGAATTAACAAAGTTTTAGTAGATGGGGGTGTAACACCCTTCTAATACCCCGCATAAATAATAAACAATAATCAGAGTAAACATGAAAAAGGGCATTACAACTTCCAAATAATTAAACAATAATACTCATGTCATGCCATAAAGGAGAACGTCAACCAAATTTATCCATATTCATCATGTTAACACAGCGGAATTATCTTTAACATCTGAATAACAAACAGCCAAGTCACAGACTTAAAACATCAACATACAAATCCATCCAAAATAAAAAGAGTTTAACAAGTAACTCTAAACGACACCCCCAGTGTTACACGACCAGAGCATGACACGGACCCAACTGACTCTAACGAACTACTTGACGAGCTAATCCTCACCAAGTACGAGAGCTACTCCTCAATCTGAAAAATAACAACAGTAAGGGTGAGTCTCATTCACATTTAACTAATGTTATAAGATATAAATAATAAAATATCATTTCACATGCCGTTCACCCAATCACAGTTATGATCAGATACAAACCATAGAATCAGAAAGCAACCAACCAAATTAACACATATTATAACATTGGACAATCTTCCATTCATGTTATAATAGCAAAACAACCTAATGCAATGCAATTATATGCATGTGGTACCAAAATTTGGGATAACCCAACTCACCGACCCACCATCGTCAAGGATACGGTAACACCCACTCACTAATTCCACACAATGGGAATTAGCTACCACTGATCCACCATCGTCAAGGACCAGTCACATAATGATTATGAATGCATGCATCAACCATAGCATGCTCATCACCCACATACATCGATCAATGTCATAATCATCAATAAGACACATATTTCATACCAACAATACATGTATAATAAACACCAGTTATAACAACAACATCATACAGGTAAGACATTCATTAGTGCTCCTGTAAACATATTCCACCACAACAAATAAAATCGGGTGTTTTAAAAGTAGTTCAAGCCACAACTCAAAACACCATTTGAGTGTATAAATTATTCGATTAGCTTCACTGTACTCGAAACGGCACCAAAATCCGGTTTACGGTTTAAAAGTTACACATTTTCAACTTTTCCCAAAAACGGCCTATCACAACAACTAACAGCACGCGGCGCCACACACATTCGCGGCGCGGAACGAATCGGAATAACGCCTTCGCGGCGCAAACAAGGTTTCGCGGCGCGGAACGAGAAGGAACTACGCCTTCGCGGCGCGGCCATATGTTCGCGGCACTTACTGAGCACAACAAAACTTCCTGGCCTTCTGCCAAGCAGTTCGCGGCGCCAACCCCTGGACGCGGCGCGAACTGGCGAATTCCAGCGCTCCGAATAGCAGAAAACAGCCTGCGATTTCGTCCCTCTTTCACCGAATCACTACCAAACAAATCTCATTCCAACCAGATTTCGCATACAGTGAAATAACACATATTATAACACATTTAATATACATTCAACCATCCAATTATCACCAATACATGATCAATATAATCATTATGCATCAATCCTCCCAAAACCTAACATTTCTACAACCTAAGCACAACCCAATTGATAAGAATAACACGATCAATTCTATCATACCATCTATAATCCCATAATAGAAGACTGTTGCACCCCAAAATTTGCCCTCTTTGTTTGTGCTATAAGTTATGGATGGCGTTTATTTCGTCGTTCAAAAAAATTGAGAAAATAAGAAAGAGTTTCTATTGTTTTGAGATTGTTAAGTCAAAAGGTTTATGATCCGAGTTACGAAGATTAAGTCATGATTCGAGGGATGATGATGATAGACTCATATTGTGATCTCTATTATTGATTGTTGGTTTTGCAAGTAGATTTGGATTTGAGTTGAGGAGCAAAGTTAGATTCATTCAATTTTCATTCATTCCATGTGTCATTGGTTTACAAAAGAGATTGAAATTTGAATTGAGAGTCCATGTGAAAATCGAGTTTCAATTATGTCCATTATTCAAGATGAATCTCCATTTGCAAAGTTCATTCAAATTGCTATCTTGGTCCATTACATCTTTCAAAGTTCATTACAAAAATTATTACAAAATTCCAATATCCATGCAAAATTCATACAAAAGCTCACTCAAATTTCATTACAACAAACATTCATTCAAATGTCCAAATCCAAATTCAAATAAGCCAAAAGTCCCATATATAATTACATTCATTACAAGATTCATTTGGCATACAAGTGTGTCATTATACATTGAAAAAGTGCACAAAAATCATCCGAAGCTTTGCACCATGTCAAAACCGGACCCGCAAGTAAGCCGTAGCACAAGACCGATTGGGTATCACAAAAAACCAGGAAAATTGCACAGAAAAACCGGCTCAGCGAACAGAATGGAATTGAAAAACCGAAACTTAGTATAACAGAAGAAAACTTCAACCTCCCTGAACCTCTCTTCTTCAATGGTACGCTACCATCACTCTGGCAATAGGCATAACAAAAAAAATCATTCATTCAATTCACAACAGAAAGGGAGAAAAAGCTGTAACAAACTGATAACCGAAAACGCAACAAACTTTGAGCCTCTCCAAGAACCTTCATCGTTCATCATCACTCCTTCCATCTTCATCATCTTTAATCTTCACAAATTCACAGAGAATCAATTCAATAACCTTCTCCATCATCTTGAACCTTCTCTTCACACTCTCTCTACGATTCACACAGCAACATTCAGCAAAAAGATATAACAGACTCATAATAGAATTTCAGAGAAAAGGAAAAACGTAACAGAATGTAACAAACTCGGGATTTCTCGTCAATCTTCATCATCCATCCTCCACGATTCAACCTTCAACAACAATCATCGAACCTCCTCCACAGCTTCAACGCTTCTGCATCATCATCATCGATCAAAAGTTCTCCATAATCAGCTCTGCAATTCTTTAATCACAATAACAACACCTCGCTATCATCACTGAATCCAGAAGAACTTTAACAATCTTCGTCAATTTGCTGCAATCCTCGTCAAACTTCAACAATCTGCAACGCTTCGGTAATCGCCATCGCATCAATATCCTCATTGAATAAACAACGATCATCCTCATCAAATCTCCGATCTGCGAACAACAGCAGTGTCGCGTCAAGATCCAGATCCAGAAACGAGCAAAAAAAGGAGAAGTAGAATACAAATCTAAGGAGTTACTTGAGGCGTCCTTGGATGTTTCGTCATCTTCATCGGACTCGGAGGAGCACTGAACTCCTCTTCGAACAGAGAGAGGTGCGAATGGAGAGATGATGGATCGAATTTGAGGAAGAAAGATAACTGAGACGGAGATAACAAGATGATGAAGGATTGTTCACGGTGGCCGGTGATTTGATCGGAGAGAGGGAGGAGTTACGCTGCGTTTTGAGTGAGAGATGGAGGATGAACGAGTTCAATGGTCACAATTCTATACCCTAATCCCTTTCCAATTTTGTTTGATTAGTTGAAAATAATGAGTGGTTAATTACTGTTAATCTGACATTATTTGTTAATTGAATAAAACTGTGGATAATGCTAATCACAATCTGATGCAATTGGATCACCATCTGTTGGGCCTGCCAAACAAACTCTTGCGCATCACCTCCCTCCTAGCACATACACTCCCGTTTTTTTGTTGTGATTGAGTACAAAAAACATCCCTGGGCCTTATCCTGTTGGGCCCTACGCCCTCACCATGCTGCACCACCTTTTCAGACCTGAACCCCCTGATTCTCACATGTTCTTCTAGTTATATTTAGTTTCTTTGTTGTTTCTTTTTACATGATAAAAAGGTAGTATAAAATCTTAATTTTGTTGTTAGATTTTTGCATGATAAAAAAGAATAAAAAAACATGTATTATTTTCTTGTTAGAATTTTAATATTTTGTACATAGTTTTGTTTTTGTTCTTTGATGAAAATGCCATAAAAACAATTTAATCTTGTTAGACTTTTGTTTAGGATTTAATTAGAATTTAATTTCTCTTATTTTCTATGGTCGATGCATGATTCCTTGTTATTACTGATTTGGTTGTTGAGATGTGCGAGGTACTTCGAGAGAGCCTTCGATTACGATTCGACTTGTCTCGTGTTCCACTTTATTTGTGGGACACGAATTCGCTTCCGGTGCGACTTGATTTGCGTCGTGTTCCACTTTATTTGTGGGACACGAACTTATTACCGATGCGATTCACCTGATCTCTCATTCATTGAGATGTATATTCCTGTATCGTCTGGCTTGTGTTTCTCTTGCAGGTTGCTTGTGTGGTTGTGTTTGATACGCACCACATAGCGGTTGTGATTTATTTTCACACCGCATCGCTTTGATGCTTATGCTGGACTCCTGGCTTTGATGGATGTTAGATTACGTGAAGTTTCTTCTCTGCTTACGCTTGCTAGCTCATTGCGGATTTGCTATCCGTTCGGTATTGTCTCCTGGTCCCTTTTACCGCTTTCCGCATCATCCTATAACATGAGAAGTAGGACCTAGACATGCATCTGGCCAAGCCCTCGAAAGAGGCTCTGTTTTTATTGGTGTGTTTACATTTGTGCTTTGCGGCAGGGAGTCACGGTGTAATAAGTCCTATATGGCACTCCGTTAAGTCCTCTTGGAAGGCACGCGGAAAGGGTTAGCAATCAACCCCCGCCTAGTCTCATCGAGTCTGTTCATTATGTGCACGCCTCGCGTTGCTCGCTTCTGAACCAGCACAAGATCTTGTTATCGAGTATGTCAGGAAAAAGGTTCATGTAGCCGGACCCCCGCCTTTCTTATAGCTCGCGTCACTCGATGTTGATGCTCGGTGTACGCACGCATCGTTTTCCTTTACGATCCGTGACGGCTTGGTTGCTGAGAGGGGTCCGCCCTCTTGTCTATGGCCCGATCATTTTCGCGAGGTCTAATGCTTGGTTGACTTGGGTTGAGCTGCTCCCCTTGGCTATGGCGGGACCGCTTTTCTACCACTCGGTTAGTACCGTTGGTTTGTTTGCTTTACGAGCGGATGCTCGTTTGTGTGCTCATTGTGTGCTTCCCCTTTTCCCTCGTAGGTTGATAGCTTAGCTTAGACTTGTACCCTTTGTATGATAACATTAGGTAGCAAGCTTTCCCCCTTAGCTTAGGTTTTCCTCATGCATTCTTTAAAACACAAACCACACTCTTTGATTTTCTTTTTTTAAGAGCTTGTTATTTCCGCTCCATTCCCAGCATAAGTCTCCAAAGGTCGAGCAGCGGAGTGTGAATGTAACTCGTTCACATAAAAAACACAAAACAAACAGAAACTAGTTAGCCGAGCTACGGTAGCTCTGATTCTGCAAAACAGATACGTAGGCAGCGGGGTAGGGCCCGTGCGAGCACAATACTTTCTTTTCCCTACATTATGCATTCATTTTGGTCCAGATTAGCGTAGTTTGCTTACACACCCATAGATTTAGAAACAGGCGTGGATACCATCGAGTACGATGGGCGCGAGGGGTGCTAATACCTTCCCCTCGCGTAACCGACTCCCTTACCCTTTTTCTCTAGTCGTGAGACCGTTGTTTTGTTTTGTGGTTTGCTGGCATTCCCTTCCTTTTTAGGATAAATATGTTAGTGGCGATTCTGTTAATTTTCGCGGTAGCGACAGCTGGCAACTCTGCTGGGGACGTCTTGACCTGTTGCTGGTCCGGACCTAGCGAGTCGATCCTAGCGCTTGTGTGTTTATCTTTGGGTGTTTTTACTGCTTTGCATATTTATCTGTTTGCATTGCATTCTATGTGCGCTTTTACTTTTCTGCATCATATTCTGGACTGGCTGGATCTCTGTCTGTTTGGTGGGTGTTTTAAGAGGTAAAAGGCCCAATACCCAGGCTATGTGTGAACCATAGGAACCCTAGGATAGAGTGGGAGCATGGTTTGTCTCGAGGTGTACGTCTCGGGATGGATTATGTGACCACGAGCAGAGTAGTGGTTTCAAACGGAGGTATTATCGTCACCCGCTTCCGCGCTGTGATGATGCTTACCTTCGGGCGGACCGTATACTGCGTTTCATGACCTTACCTTGGCCTAGATTTTACCCGTGAGTGGGGCGGAAATCAATGATCATATAACAGGTACATTGTTGGTGACCGCTGTTCTTGTTCGTGGGTTACCGCTGTTCTTGTTCGTGGGTTACCGCTGTTCTTGTTCGTGGGTTACCGCTGTTCTTGTTCGAGGGTTACTTTGGTTCTTGTTCGAGTGGTTTTGTTCCTGTTATGGTGACTATGGTTCTGTTTCTATTGATTATGGCCCGTGATCTACGAGGAGTTCTGAATTGGTGTCGAACTTTTGAACCTGAGTTGTGTAACTTTGAGGAAATCCAGACATATCCGGTGGGAGACATCAAAAGTCCCACCACCTTGCATCATTGCATATTTACCTTTCCAAAAATGATGTACAAAAAAATAACTAGCATACATGTTCCTTTCATTTCCAAGGAATCATATCTTTAAGCCTCGTGCCGAGCTTTTCCATCTCTTGCTTTCTAAAAAAATCAAAACATGAGGATTCCTTGGAAATTGAATGAACATGGCATTGCATTCATATCATGCATCTCATACATTTCATTCATAACAGGTGTTCAGGATTGAGGATCTCTTATTCAGACTTGGTACTCTCATCAGACTCAGAGACTTGACTTGTTCTTATTGTGTGTTCAAAGATCGGTCATGGAACTTTGTGGGACGATCAAGAGGAAAGCTCAGTTGGGGATATTGATAAGGACGTATCTTATGCTCAGTAGCTTCTATGCTTGCTTTATTTGCAACTGGTTAAGCTCCGTACTATGTTGATATTTGCAAATTCTCTGCTTGATGATTATGACACTAGGTGTGAATTTTATCTCGGGGCACCTGGTCGTGATGTTAGTATTTACAAGTCTTTGAAATTGCTTGGGGCTCCCGCACGAGGGATAAGCAAGACATTGTCTATCTTGAGCATTGCACCATTTGCATTGCTCAAATCCCTAAAGCACTACAAATTCCATGTGACTTCGTCAGAATCTTTTGCCAGACAGTAATCAAGAGTGTTCTGCAGTGGCACCTCTCATTCTCAAGGTTTTGCTTCATATTCCGAGTCACCTCCTCTTCCTGGAGCTTCCTTGTCGGTAGCCTTCACTTGTCAACCGAGACGGAAATAGTAAGAGAAACAAGCTGATAAGAATCGTAATGCCTTGTATCTAAGTTACTTCCTTGCTTGTGGGAATTTTAATTGGTTAAGATTCTTGCTTTGGATCTTTCTCACCACAGATAGCTCTCCTGATTTCAATGACAACACTCGGTGTTTTCCATTCTCGGGGCACCTGATCATAATGTCAAGCCTTACAAGGTGTTGAGGTACAAGGAATCCAGAACTGCTCGATGAAGAGATTTTGAGTTTATTCATAATGGTTTCTACTGGTCAACCCCATTTCATTTGCTGCAAGTAAAATGTTTGTTCTTCCTCGGGGAAGTAACTCGTGAGAATCACTTGCAATTGGTACTGCCAGAGGTTTCCTTCACAACAATTGTTGTATGTCCCAAGTCAGGACTTTGATGGGCAAACAGCAGAGGTTGTTGTTGTTCGCTGATAGTAATACAAGTTTCCTCCATTCATGATGGTGTTTTCTGTTTCAGCAGCTATATTTAGGGCTCCCGACCGAGGGATAAGCAAGACTCAGAGTTCTTGAGTTCGCATCATTGGCAGCTCAAATCCCTAAAGCATTCACAAACTCATGTCGCTATATTTGGGGCTCCCGACCGAGGGATAAGCAAGACGCCTTGTATCTTGAGTTTGTGTACCACCTGCACAGCTCAAATCCCTAAAAGCTGGACACTTGCAACTTCTGTATGACTTTGCCGAAATCTTCTTCCAGGAAGTGATCTAAAGTGTTCTGACGTAGTGCTTGGTGTGCTTTCCACTCTAGAGGCACTTGGTTATCTGATTGAAGGCTGTCAGTCATTTAGAGACAAGGTACAAGACCTGATTTACTCAAAGGCTATCACATTTGCACCTGAAGGCTAGAATTGAAGTTCTCCTTTGACGCATCGGATCTTCTGAAGCAATAAGTCCATACGGAGAGGATCTCCTCAACATTGGCTATTCCTAATTCATCATGCATGTTCATGTTTAAGCTTTCTTGCTTTGTTCAATACTATTTGCATGTAAAACTTGTTTGTTTTTGAACTATAATCATAATGCACTGGATATGTTTGTCTTGAAAAAATCCATTCGCTTTTGCTCTTATATATGTTTCTTTGCTTGTGATACTTAACTCTTGTTAATAAAGCATGACAACTCCGTAGGGAGAATGATGAATATGATACCAAAAACCTCAAATGGTATGCTTTTGAGTAGAACCCTGTTGATGATGTACAGGCATTGTTTCAAATTCCCAAACACTGGAGATATAAGGGAGTGAAACCTTCGTTAACCCTTCTGAGCCTTCGAAGTAGGAGTTTATTTTCTCTATAAAAAACCCTTATTTTTAACCCAGGGGCGGGTAGTATTCAGTTAACCTGATTGAGCATTCAAAATTCATCAGGAGTGTGCACTTAAGGATACAACAATGGTTATCCCTCGCATCAGGAGGACGAAACGTCAAAACCACAACGGTTATCCCTCACATCAAGAGGTTGAGACCAACATCAAATCCGCTGTGGTTTATCCCTCACATCAGGAGGTCAAAGGGTGATCATACCACAATGACTCATGTGGTCACTATGCACTTCCAACAAATATGAGATTCAGGATCACACGACTTGTTCAAAAGAAAAAAATGAATCAAAAAGAATGAAAAAAGAAAGAAAGCCCGCTAAGTCAATAACTTGAAAGTATGTGACTTAGGCAAAAGTTAGGGCATCCCGCTGGACATCCAAATAAAAATTCAAAGGAATTTGCCCAGGCAAAAGTTAGGGAAACGAAAAAAAAAGAAAAGCAAAGCAAACAAGGATTACAAAATAAGAATCCTCAACAAAGAACAAAGTCGTGTGATCAGACACCAAAAACAAAAGGTAAAGTGACGGCCGTGTCCAGAAGACCTCATTGACTCCTCAATCATTTCCAAACTCCTCTTGAAAAATGAATTCTCGTGTCAAGTTAACTGAACTTAGGATTGGAGAACATCATGAAGGGGGTGGGCACCAAATAATTTGAGCCTAAAAATCTTTTTTCTAAAACCGTGAACCTGGCCACGTTACAACCCTTGAAAGTCCTAATTGAAGCAGGGTTAATTCGAAAGCAGACTATACATGAGAATACGGTAAAATGACTCCTAGGAGATCCGCTAAACACTTGAGTTGGTATCACACCATCTTTCTTTCATAAAAAAAATCGATGTTACGACATCCTTTCAAAAAGTTTCTTTAAACTTCGAGACAAACATACTCTTTGAATTAGAAATATATTTCTCATAATAAACATTCTTTGCATGTGAACAAGTGCTTAACATCAAGAAAGTTTCCATCATGAACTTCAGATGAAAAGTTTATTCCTCCCGAAGGACAAGTTGTCTTCCGAACTCCATTGAGCAGAGGCAGCAATATTTCAAAGTCTGATCACCCTCAGGGGCACAAAAGCGTTTGAATACTCTATCGAGTAAGTTTTCAATCAATCTGAGGCAATCAGGTCAAGATTCGAAGAATCTCTCAAAATGCTAAGCAATCAGGGGAATTCACCCAAGTGCAGTTAAACCTACTTACAACACAAGTCAGGTAGGGGCATGGTGCCAAAATACTTGATACTGGGGCAAGTCAATGTGATATGAACAGATATCGAAAGTCCTTACGAGACTAATCTCTTCAAAGTCCCTACAGGCTGAGGCAAGGCATTATACATTGGCATTTTATCCTCACCAGGAGGTGTTCAGTTTAAAGTTCAGGTGTGAGTTAAACAACTTGTGAACTTAAGAACTGTCAGGGTTGTCATCCTCAGCAGTTAGAAGCTGAAAGTTCGATAGTTGTTGGCATTCTTACAATCAATACGAATATGCATAATTCTTTGAAAACCAATGCCTGTTTGGTCCCTTTGAAGTCAACATTTTCTTGACCCCTTAAGCCCACTTCCTGGTGAATTTCTCTCGGAGAACCAATGCCTGTTGGATGCTCTGGTCGATACTTGTTTGGTGTTCTAATCACTGCTTGCTTGTCAGCTCATTGAATCCATTGCTTGTTTGGAAAGTTTCAAAGCCAAGATGTCTGACAATCTGTCTACTCTCGCATTTGCATATTGTGGGTAAGCATCACCATCCTCTGCCATATGAGGAAACCCCATGAAGACGTCATGATATATCCTGGGGCATTTTCATCTATTATCTCGTAGGTACTTTCTTTTGAGCGCCATGTCAGCACGTTGGTGGATCTAGCCAAGTGAGAGACTCTCACTCCCCAGTCGAGTGCATCCTAATGAGAGATTCTCATTCCCCAGCCGATTACATTTAGACGAGACTTTCTTTATTCCAAGATTCTCATATCCTTAGTAAAGCACATCTCAATGCAATCTCCGTGCTTCAGAAGCCTTATTCCCCAGTGGAATATATTCTCCCCAGTTGAATCATGATTGAATGATATCTGATTCCCCAGCAAGCTCTTAACGAGGTTCCTTGCCCAAACTCCTCTCTTTCCCCAGTAGAGCGTTTCTCTCTCCAACATATTGATTTTTTTCCCCAAGAGAGTCATGTTATTCCCCAGTGGAGTTGTCTTAACAAGAGGTTCTTATGCTGAGTCCCTTATCCCCAGCGGATCTCTCATATCCCTAACAGATCGCTATGCAGAAGTATTCATCTTCCCCACTGAGTTTCTTTCCTCAGCAGAGATTCACATGCATCCTCAGCAGAATCTATTTCCGTCAAGGAATTCCTCAGCAGAACGCATTCTGCACGAGCAAGTTGGTCACTCCCCATCAGAGTTGTCTCCATAACTTGTCTTTATCTTCACATCCCCAGGTTGTCGAGAATTTGCTTCTCCATATGAAGTTGCCAGGGTCTTCCCCAAGCAGTTAATTGGGATGTTCTTATCTTCAAGCAAGATCTATTCCCCAAGCAGAGCTCGCGTAGATTTGATCGTCTCCAGCAGATTTCCGATCCATCTTTGTCAGCTCGCAAAGGTGACCCTTGGTCACTCATCTTGTCCTCCCCGCAGAGTTCTATATCTCTACAGGACTTCTTCAGCAATTCAGTGCTCACCCGTTGCCTCCCTAAGCAACGTTCGAATCATGCATCATTTGCATTGCATTCTCAAAAGCGTATCGCGTCTTCCTTCTCGGAAACGTTATTCCATACACATTCATACATGCATCATGCATAAACCATATCATATATGTTGTTTCTTTCTACAGGAAAGTTATCCAGATTCAAATGCACCCCAGAGAGCAATATTCGCCTAGTCATTACAGGCGCTTATCCTGGTGTTTTGAATCAGAAGAGGATTGTTCTACTTATTTTCTGGCACAACTCAAATCAGTTTAAAGACATTCCTATTCCCGATGCCCCCAGATCGGTGGAAGATATTTGTTCCCATTCCTGATAAATCAGACTTTCAGTTGAAGGAACCGCCTCCGGATCTCCCAAGATCTTACGAAGGAGCAAGCCCTCTGATACATCAGATCAGTTGGAAATATCTACTCCCTGACGATTTAGTTCGTTCAGAAGAAGAAACTCGTTTGCCCAGTCCTGATACCTTACTATCAGTTGAGGACGTTTTCTTTACCCGGCGTACACAGTTCGGAAGAAACATCTGTTCCTATCCTAATATTCAGATTCAGATTAGTTGAAGGAACCGCCTCCGGATCCCCGTGGTCTTACGAAGGAGCAAGCCACTGATATCATCAGATCAGATGGAGATGTTTGCCTGATTGACTTTTTCATTCAGATGAAGATTGTCCTACTTATTTTCTGGCATCATGTCCAGATCAGTTTAAAGGCATTCTTTCCCCGGCGTACACAGTTCGGAAGAGATATTGTTCCTATCCTGATTACCAATTCAGTTGAAGGAACCGCCTCCGGATCCCCGTGGTCTTACGAAGGAGCTAGCCGCTAATTCCCAGATTAGTAGGAATATCTACCTGATGATTTAATTGCATCAGAAGAGATGTCTGCCCAGATTCCCAGATCATGATTCCCAGATCAGAGATACCTATTACCCGTTGATGTCCAGATCAACCGATGTATCTCCTTCGATTCCCAGATCGACCTAAGACATCTGTCCCGATGCATGTTCGGAGACATCTGGTACGTCTGATACTCAGATCATTCGAGATGTTCCTTCTCTTGATGCCCAGATCATTTGAAGTGTTTCCCCTGCCTGTGGGTGCCCGTTCCTTCTTATCACAAGTTGGAGCATATTTAATTGTCCAGATCAATTGAAGTTTTTTCTCCCTGTTTGCGGGGTGGTACATTCCTTCTTATTGCAAGATGGAATCTTCTATTGATCAAGAGCGCAAATTTTCGAGTTCATTCTGGTATTCAATCTCCTTCCACCTCAACGGTTCGAAACTTTCGTTTCTCACACGTCAGGTTCAAGAAGTTTGAATAGGGGCAGCTGTTGCACCCCAAAATTTGCCCTCTTTGTTTGTGCTATAAGTTATGGATGGCGTTTATTTCGTCGTTCAAAAAAATTGAGAAAATAAGAAAGAGTTTCTATTGTTTTGAGATTGTTAAGTCAAAAGGTTTATGATCCGAGTTACGAAGATTAAGTCATGATGCGAGGGATGATGATGATAGACTCATATTGTGATCTCTATTATTGATTGTTGGTTTTCCAAGTAGATTTGGATTTGAGTTGAGGAGCAAAGTTAGATTCATTCAATTTTCATTCATTCCATGTGTCATTGGTTTACAAAAGAGATTGAAATTTAAATTGAGAGTCCATGTGAAAATCGAGTTTCAATTATGTCCATTATTCAAGATGAATCTCCATTTGCAAAGTTCATTCAAATTGCTATCTTGGTCCATTACATCTTTCAAAGTTCATTACAAAAATTATTACAAAATTCCAATATCCATGCAAAATTCATACAAAAGCTCACTCAAATTTCATTACAACAAACATTCATTCAAATGTCCAAATCCAAATTCAAATAAGCCAAAAGTCCCATATATAATTACATTCATTACAAGATTCATTTGGCATACAAGTGTGTCATTATACATTGAAAAAGTGCACAAAAATCATCCGAAGCTTTGCACCATGTCAAAACCGGACCCGCAAGTAAGCCGTAGCACAAGACCGATTGGGTATCACAAAAAACCAGGAAAATTGCACAGAAAAACCGGCTCAGCGAACAGAATGGAATTGAAAAACCGAAACTTAGTATAACAGAAGAAAACTTCAACCTCCCTGAACCTCTCTTCTTCAATGGTACGCTACCATCACTCTGGCAATAGGCATAACAAAAAAAATCATTCATTCAATTCACAACAGAAAGGGAGAAAAAGCTGTAACAAACTGATAACCGAAAACGCAACAAACTTTGAGCCTCTCCAAGAACCTTCATCGTTCATCATCACTCCTTCCATCTTCATCATCTTTAATCTTCACAAATTCACAGAGAATCAATTCAATAACCTTCTCCATCATCTTGAACCTTCTCTTCACACTCTCTCTACGATTCACACAGCAACATTCAGCAAAAAGATATAACAGACTCATAATAGAATTTCAGAGAAAAGGAAAAACGTAACAGAATGTAACAAACTCGGGATTTCTCGTCAATCTTCATCATCCATCCTCCACGATTCAACCTTCAACAACAATCATCGAACCTCCTCCACAGCTTCAACGCTTCTGCATCATCATCATCGATCAAAAGTTCTCCATAATCAGCTCTGCAATTCTTTAATCACAATAACAACACCTCGCTATCATCACTGAATCCAGAAGAACTTTAACAATCTTCGTCAATTTGCTGCAATCCTCGTCAAACTTCAACAATCTGCAACGCTTCGGTAATCGCCATCGCATCAATATCCTCATTGAATAAACAACGATCATCCTCATCAAATATCCGATCTGCGAACAACAGCAGTGTCGCGTCAAGATCCAGATCCAGAAACGAGCAAAAAAAGGAGAAGTAGAATACAAATCTAAGGAGTTACTTGAGGCGTCCTTGGATGTTTCGTCATCTTCATCGGACTCGGAGGAGCACTGAACTCCTCTTCGAACAGAGAGAGGTGCGAATGGAGAGATGATGGATCGAATTTGAGGAAGAAAGATAACTGAGACGGAGATAACAAGATGATGAAGGATTGTTCACGGTGGCCGGTGATTTGATCGGAGAGAGGGAGGAGTTACGCTGCGTTTTGAGTGAGAGATGGAGGATGAACGAGTTCAATGGTCACAATTCTATACCCTAATCCCTTTCCAATTTTGTTTGATTAGTTGAAAATAATGAGTGGTTAATTACTGTTAATCTGACATTATTTGTTAATTGAATAAAACTGTGGATAATGCTAATCACAATCTGATGCAATTGGATCACCATCTGTTGGGCCTGCCAAACAAACTCTTGCGCATCACCTCCCTCCTAGCACATACACTCCCGTTTTTTTGTTGTGATTGAGTACAAAAAACATCCCTGGGCCTTATCCTGTTGGGCCCTACGCCCTCACCATGCTGCACCACCTTTTCAGACCTGAACCCCCTGATTCTCACATGTTCTTCTAGTTATATTTAGTTTCTTTGTTGTTTTTTTTTACATGATAAAAAGGTAGTATAAAATCTTAATTTTGTTGTTAGATTTTTGCATGATAAAAAAGAATAAAAAAACATGTATTATTTTCTTGTTAGAATTTTAATATTTTGTACATAGTTTTGTTTTTGTTCTTTGATGAAAATGCCATAAAAACAATTTAATCTTGTTAGACTTTTGTTTAGGATTTAATTAGAATTTAATTTCTCTTATTTTCTATGGTCGATGCATGCTTCCTTGTTATTACTGATTTGGTTGTTGAGATGTGCGAGGTACTTCGAGAGAGCCTTCGATTACGATTCGACTTGTCTCGTGTTCCACTTTATTTGTGGGACACGAATTCGCTTCCGGTGCGACTTGATTTGCGTCGTGTTCCACTTTATTTGTGGGACACGAACTTATTACCGATGCGATTCACCTGATCTCTCATTCATTGAGATGTATATTCCTGTATCGTCTGGCTTGTGTTTCTCTTGCAGGTTGCTTGTGTGGTTGTGTTTGATACGCACCACATAGCGGTTGTGATTTATTTTCACACCGCATCGCTTTGATGCTTATGCTGGACTCCTGGCTTTGATGGATGTTAGATTACGTGAAGTTTCTTCTCTGCTTACGCTTGCTAGCTCATTGCGGATTTGCTATCCGTTCGGTATTGTCTCCTGGTCCCTTTTACCGCTTTCCGCATCATCCTATAACATGAGAAGTAGGACCTAGACATGCATCTGGCCAAGCTCTCGAAAGAGGCTCTGTTTTTATTGGTGTGTTTACATTTGTGCTTTGCGGCAGGGAGTCACGGTGTAATAAGTCCTATATGGCACTCCGTTAAGTCCTCTTGGAAGGCACGCGGAAAGGGTTAGCAATCAACCCCCGCCTAGTCTCATCGAGTCTGTTCATTATGTGCACGCCTCGCGTCGCTCGCTTCTGAACCAGCACAAGATCTTGTTATCGAGTATGTCAGGAAAAGGGTTCATGTAGCCGGACCCCCGCCTTTCTTATAGCTCGCGTCGCTCGATGTTGATGCTCGGTGTACGCATGCACCGTTTTCCTTTACGATCCGTGACGGCTTGGTTGCTGAGAGGGGTCCGCCCTCTTGTCTATGGCCCGATCATTTTCGCGAGGTCTAATGCTTGGTTGACTTGGGTTGAGCTGCTCCCCTTGGCTATGGCGGGACCGCTTTTCTACCACTCGGTCAGTACCGTTGGTTTGTTTGCTTTACAAGCGGATGCTCGTTTGTCTGCTCATTGTGTGCTTCCCCTTTTCCCTCGTAGGTTGATAGCTTAGCTTAGACTTGTACCCTTTGTATGATAACATTAGGTAGCAAGCTTTCCCCCTTAGCTTAGGTTTTCCTCATGCATTCTTTAAAACACAAACCACACTATTTGATTTTCTTTTTTTAAGAGCTTGTTATTTCCGCTCCATTCCCAGCATAAGTCTCCAAAGGTCGAGCAGCGGAGTGTGAATGTAACTCGTTCACATAAAAAACACAAAACAAACAGAAACTAGTTAGCCGAGCTACGGTAGCTCTGATTCTGCAAAACAGATACGTAGGCAGCGGGGTAGGGCCCGTGCGAGCACAATACTTTCTTTTCCCTACATTTTGCATTCATTTTGGTCCAGATTAGCGTAGTTTGCTTACACACCCATAGATTTAGACACAGGCGTGGATACCATCGAGTACGATGGGCGCGAGGGGTGCTAATACCTTCCCCTCGCGTAACCGACTCCCTTACCCTTTTTCTCTGGTCGTGAGACCGTTGTTTTGTTTTGTGGTTTGCTGGCATTCCCTTCCTTTTCAGGATAAATATGTTAGTGGCGACTCTGTTAATTTTCGCGGTAGCGACAAAGATAAACGGAAGAGTCCCCCCTTACCTGAAGGTTGATTCTTCGCTCTTCCTCGCGTCGCACTTCTTTGCTCTTCTCTTCTTTTCACGTTCAGACTTCTTTTCCCAAAATGCTGTAACCCTCTCTATTCCACAACTCCTCCTATTTTATTAAAGTTGGAATAAAATTGTTTTAATTAGTAATAGGGCCTACCAATGCACCCCCTTCCTTACTAACCACAACTCAAGCCCAATTGCTTAATTCCTCATAATTCAATTAATTAAATTAAATTAAATTATGAAAATAAATGGAGTGTTACAACTCTCCCCCACTAAATAGTTTTCGTCCTCGAAAACATACCTTAGGCAAATAACTCTGGGTAGGAATCCTTCATCTGGCTCTCCAATTCCCACGTAACATTTCCACCGGCTGGTCCTCCCCAGGCTACTCTGACTAATGCTATCTCCTTGCCACGCAATTGTTTCACCTTCCGATCTTCAATCCTCATAGGCAAAGTTTCAACTGTCAGATTATCCTTTACCTGTACATCATCGACTTGGATCACATGAGATGGATCAGCAATGTATTTCCTCAACTGCGATACATGGAATACATCGTGCAGATTCGCAAGTGTCGGTGGCAACGCAATGCGATACGCCACTTCTCCAATCCTCTCCGTAATTTGAAATGGACCAATAAAACGCGGAGTCAACTTCCTTGACTTCAGTGCTCTACCAACACCAGTTGTAGGAGTCACCCTCAAGAACACATGATCTCCTTCTTGAAATTCAAGTGTCCTTCTTCTTTTATCATGATAACTCTTCTGACGACTCTGAGAAGTCTTCATCTTCTCCTGAATCATCTTAATCCTTTATGTTGTCTCCTGAACAATTTTCGGCCCAATCACAGCACTTTCGCCAGATTCATACCAACATAAAGGCGTTCTACACCTCCGACCATACAAAGCTTCAAAAGGAGCCATACCAATACTCGAGTGGAAACTATTATTGTAAGTAAATTCGATCAAGGGTAGATAATTATCCCAAGCACCGCCCTTTTCTAACACACAAGCACGCAACAAATCTTCTAGTGATTGAATAGTTCTTTCCGTCTGTCCATCCGTCTGCGGGTGATAAGCAGAACTCAATCTCAGCTTAGTACCCAAAGACCTCTGCAAACCTTCCCAGAATCTGGATGTAAACCTTGGATCTCTATCCGACACGATACTCGAAGAAATACCATGTAAACTCACTATCTTTTCAATATACAATTGAGCCAGCTTCTCCATTGGATAATCCATTCTCATTGGTATAAAGTGAGCAGACTTTGTCAACCTGTCCACAATGACCCAAATAGCTTCACAATTCTTCCCCGTCCTCGGCAAACCTGAAACAAAATCCATAGATATACTATCCCACTTCCATTCCGGAATAAATAACGGTTGCATAGCTCCATACGGTTTCTGATGCTCAATCTTCGACTTCTGGCAAGTCAAACAAGCATAGACAAATTCAGCTATTTCCTTTTTCATTCCAGGCCACCAAAACAGCTTCTTTAAGTCATGATACATCTTGGTAGCACCAGGATGAATACTCAATCCGCTACGATGTCCTTCTTCAAGAATACTCTTCTTCAATTCGGCAACATCAGGAACACAAACACGATTACCAAACCTCATTATACCATTCTCGTCGATTCTGAATTCACCTCCTTTATCTTGGTTAATCAGAGTCAACTTATCAACCAACTCTACATCAGTCTTCTGACCTTCTCGGATTTCCTCAAGAATACCACTAGTCAGCTTCAGCATACCCAATTTAACACTGATAGGAGTGTCTTCACATACTAAACTCAAATCTCGGAATTGCTCAATTAAATTCAATTCTCTCACCATAAGCATAGACATATGCAAGGACTTCCTACTCAATGCATCGGCAACAACATTTGCTTTACCCGGATGATAATTCAGTTCAAAATCATAATCCTTGAGAAATTCTAACCATCTTCTTTGTCTCATATTCAGCTCTTTTTGGTCAAAGAGATACTTCAAACTCTTGTGATCACTAAATACTTCAAACCTTGAACCATATAGGTAATGCCTCCATAATTTCAACACAAATACCACTGCTGCCAACTCTAAGTCATGAGTCGGATAGTTTCTCTCATGCACCTTGAGTTGTCTCGACGCATAAGCAACTACCTGTTGATTCTGCATTAATACACCTCCTAATCCTGACAACGAAGCATCACAATAAACAACAAAAGATTCTGCCGGATTCGGCAAAATCAAGATCGGCGCACTAGTCAACCTCTTCTTCAACTCTTGGAATCCTTCTTCACATTTCGAATCCCAAACAAACGCTTGACCCTTCCTAGTCAACTTAGTTAACGGCAACGCTAACTTTGAGAAACCTTCGATGAACTTCCTATAGTAACCCGTAAGACAAAGGAAACTACGGATTTCGGAAACTGACCTCGGAGCTTCCCACTGAGACACTGCTTCTACTTTCGTCGGGTCAACGGCAATACCATCCTTAGAAATTACATGCCCAAGAAAGCTCACTTCGTTTAACCAGAACTCACACTTTGACAGTTTTGCAAAAAGTTTCTTTTCCTTCAATAGTTCCAATACCACCCTAAGATGATCCGTATGCTCTTCTTCATTCTTAGAATATATTAAAATATCATCAATAAATACTACTACGAACTGATCCAGATAAGGATGGAAGATCCTATTCATATACTCCATGAAAACCCCCGGCGCGTTGGTTACTCCAAATGGCATCACTGTATATTCGTAATGACCATACCTCGTTCTAAATGCCGTTTTCTGAATATCGTCCGTCTTCACCCGAATCTGATGATATCCCGACCTCAAGTCAATTTTGCTGAACACACAAGCTCCAACTAGTTGATCCATCAAATCATCAATTCTCGGCAAGGGATACCGATTCTTGATAGTAACCTTGTTCAGTTGTCTGTAATCCACACACAACCTCATTGAACCTTCTTTCTTCTTCACTAGTAACACCGGTGCACCCCACGGTGAGACACTAGGACGAATAAATTTCTTCTCAAGTAACTCCTCCAATTGACTCTTCAATTCAGTCAATTCCGATGCCGACATACAATAAGGTGCCATCGACACAGGACTAGTTCCAGGAATTAATTCAATAGCAAAATCCACCTCCCTCTCTGGCGGTAATTCTCTTACATCTTCTGGGAAAACTTCCGGAAATTCACATACTACCGGTAAGTCACTACTCACCGCTTTCTTTTTCACTTCCATGAACGCAATCAACATAAACATGGAAGCTCCGTCCTTCATTGCTTTATCCACTTGTCTAGCCGCCATATCTAAGTCCTCAACACTGACATCTTCAGGAAAGACAACCGTTTTCGTAAAACAGTTGATATGAACCCGGTTAAATTGCAACCAATTCATACCCAAGATAACATCCAGTTGTTCCAACGGAAGGCACACTAAGTCCATTCCGAATTCTCTGCCAAAAATATCAATTGGGCAGTTCAAACAAGCAAACGAAGTAGTCACTGAACCCGACGCAGGAGTGTCAATGACCATACTTCCATTAATCTCAGATATTTCCAAATTCAGTCGTTTAGCACAATCCAATGAAATAAACGAGTGAGTTGCCCCAGTATCAATTATTGCAATTAAAGGAGTGCCATGGATAAAACACGTACCTTTAATCAACCGATCCTCTGGAGTAGTCTCTGAACCAGATAAGGCGAACACCTTACCACCAGCTTGATTCTTCCTCGGCTTAGGACACTTAGGACTGATATGACCTTCTTCCCCGCAGTTGAAACAAGTTACAGTGTTCCCTTTGCACTCAATAGCAATGTGACCTGCCTTCCCACATCTATAGCACTTCTTTTCCTCACTTTTGCATTCGTGAATGCGATGTCCAGGTTCTCCACACTTGAAGCACTTAATAGGGGCACTGGAGTCTCCCCCACTAGGCTTCTTCCAGCCTCCAGCTTTTTGGTTACCCTTACCATAAGGCTTACCACGATCCATATGCTTTTTCCCTTTCCTGTCGACTAACTCGCGAGAGTGCGACGACTTCAGTTTAATGTTGTCCTCTTCAAAGATTCGGCTGCAGTCAACCAAATCGACAAACCTGCGAATCCTCTGGTATCTGATACCCTGTTTAATCTCATCACGGAGACCATTCTCAAACTTAACACACTTCGAGAATTCGCTAGACTCATCATTATTGTAGTGGACATAATACTTTGCTAGCTCAACAAACTTGGACGCATACTCTGGCACAGTCAGGTTACCTTGTGTCAGCTCCAAAAATTCAATCTCTTTCCTGCCTCTAACATCCTCAGGAAAGTACCTCCGCAAGAATTCTCTTTTGAACACAGCCCAAGTGATTGCAATACCTGCAGCTTGCAGCTCGTCCCTACTAGCCATCCACCAATCATCTGCTTCCTCAGACAGCATGTGAGTACCATATCTCACCTTCAGATTTTCGTCACAATCAATTACCCGGAAGATCCTTTCAATTTCCTTCAGCCACTTCTGGGCGCCTTCGGGATTGTGAGTGCCTTTGAACAACGGAGGGTTGTTCCTCTGAAAAACTATTCAGCTGCCTGTCAGCACCGATTCCAGCTCCATTAGCATTCCCTCCCAACACACCAGCAATCATACCGAGAGCCTCAGCAATCGCGTCATCGTTCCTCCCTCCTCTTCCAGCCATTGTTCTGCTAAATATCAAACAATATCTATTAGAACAAGAATTATCGACAGTGTCAATCTTACACTAATCGCATACGAGGGGTCAACCGACATTAAGACTCTGACTCAACGACCGACTATGCTCTGATACCACTATTGTAACACCCTTCTAATACCCCGCATAAATAATAAACAATAATCAGAGTAAACATGAAAAAGGGCATTACAACTTCCAAATAATTAAACAATAATACTCATGTCATGCCATAAAGGAGAACGTCAACCAAATTTATCCAGATTCATCATGTTAACACAGCGGAATTATCTTTAACATCTGAATAACAAACAGCCAAGTCACAGACTTAAAACATCAACATACAAATCCATCCAAAATAAAAAGAGTTTAACAAGTAACTCTAAACGACGCCCCCAGTGTTACACGACCAGAGCATGACACGAACCCAACTGACTCTAACGAACTACTTGACGAGCTAATCCTCACCAAGTACGAGAGCTACTCCTCAATATGAAAAATAACAACAGTAAGGGTGAGTCTCATTCACATTTAACTAATGTTATAAGATATAAATAATAAAATATCATTTCACATGCCGTTCACCCAATCACAGTTATGATCAGATACAAACCATAGAATCAGAAAGCAACCAACCAAATTAACACATATTATAACATTGGACAATCTTCCATTCATGTTATAATAGCAAAACAACCTAATGCAATGCAATTATATGCATGTGGTACCAAAATTTGGGATAACCCAACTCACCGACCCACCATCGTCAAGGATACGGTAACACCCACTCACTAATTCCACACAATGGGAATTAGCTACCACTGATCCACCATCGTCAAGGACCAGTCACATAATGATTATGAATGCATGCATCAACCATAGCATGCTCATCACCCACATACATCGATCAATGTCATAATCATCAATAAGACACATATTTCATACCAACAATACATGTATAATAAACACCAGTTATAACAACAACATCATACAGGTAAGACATTCATTAGTGCTCCTGTTAACATATTCCACCACAACAAATAAAATCGGGTGTTTTAAAAGTAGTTCAAGCCACAACTCAAAACACCATTTGAGTGTATAAATTATTCGGTTAGCTTCACTGTACTCGAAACAGCACCAAAATCCGGTTTACGGTTTAAAAGTTACACATTTTCAACTTTTCCCAAAAACGGCCTATCACAACAACTAACAGCACGCGGCGCAACACACATTCGCGGCGCGGAACGAATCGGAATAACGCCTTCGCGGCGCAAACAAGGTTTCGCGGCGCGGAACGAGAAGGAACTACGCCTTCACGGCGCGGCCATATGTTCACGGCGCTTACTGAGCACAACAAAACTTCCTGGCCTTCTGCCAAGCAGTTCGCGGCGCCAACCCCTGGACGCGGCGCGAACTGGCGAATTCCAGCGCTCCGAATAGCAGAAAACAGCTTGCAATTTCGTCCCTCTTTCACCGAATCACTACCAAACAAATCTCATTCCAACCAGATTTCGCATACAGTGAAATAACACATATTATAACACATATTATAACACATTTAATATACATTCAACCATCCAATTATCACCAATACATGATCAATATAATCATTATGCATCAATCCTCCCAAAACCTAACATTTCTACAACCTAAGCACAACCCAATTGATACGAATAACACGATCAATTCTATCATACCATCTATAATCCCATAATAGAAGATAAACGGAAGAGTCCCCCCTTACCTGAAGGTTGATTCTTCGCTCTTCCTCGCGTCGCACTTCTTTGCTCTTCTCTTCTTTTCACGTTCAGACTTCTTTTCCCAAAATGCTGTAACCCTCTCTATTCCACAACTCCTCCTATTTTATTAAAATTGGAATAAAATTGTTTTAATTAGTAATAGGGCCTACCAATGCACCCCCTTCCTTACTAACCACAACTCAAGCCCAATTGCTTAATTCCTCATAATTCAATTAATTTAATTAAATTAAATTATGAAAATAAATGGAGTGTTACAGGGGGGGCAGCGGTGAACCTAATGCCCCAATACATGTTGAAGAGAATTGGTATGTTCGATACTGATATAAGACCACATAACATGGTTTTGTATAACTATGAAGGCAAGATAGGGCAAACTTTAGGACTCATTCAAGTGAATTTAACTGTGGGTTCGTTCACAAGGCCAACGATGTTCATGGTGATACCAGCAAAGGCGAATTACAATCTTTTGCTTGGAAGAGAGTGGATCCATGGAGTTGCTAATGTGCCTTCGACAATACATCAAAGATTAACCATTTAGAGGGAAGATGGCATAGTAGAAAACATTGAAGGAGATCAGAGTTACTACATGGCCGAAGTTAATCAAGTTAATAAAACCAGTTTCGACAGGAATTTGGCAAATATAGGACCTTGCCATGCTGCTGAAGATATATACACTCTGAACAAGAATGCTTTATACTATTTGTCCTTACACCCAAATGGATTCCAGTGGAATAGAGAGATAATGGACGGTCCAGAAGATACCGCACTAATGAAGCATTTTCCAACAATACGGCCAACAGGCTGGGATGACGACGTTGATAATGTTTGAATCATATTTCTTCGAAAGGATTTTGGCTTACATAGCCGAGAACAAAAGAAAGACGGCTTTTGAAGCTGAATTATCAAACATGACTATCGGGACAGTTCAAATAGAAGCGGAAACGACGGATTCTGGAGTACATTCTACCCCTCAATTCCCTGAAGATACAGTTCAAGCCGAAAAAATATCAGGAGAAGAGATGAGTCAAAGGCTGGACACAATCTACGATGAAGAACCATTGGGATTCGAGAAAGACCCAATGGCATCAAATATAAAAATGTTAGCCCAAGATCTGCTCGAAGAAGTAAATCTCGGAGACAGAGACCAGAAGAGGGTAACATGCGTTAGTACAAAATTAGAGCCAACGTTGAAGTCAAGAGTCATCGCGTTGTTGAAAGAAAACAAAGATTGTTTTGCATGGGATTACGACTAGATGCATGGTTTAGGGCGAGATTTGGTCGAATTAAAGCTGCCCATAAAGGAAGGGAAAAAGCCCATCAAGCAAACTCCTAGGAGGTTCGCACCAGAAATTCATTCGAAGATCAAAGCGGAGGTCGAAAGGCTTCTACGATGCAAGTTCATTAGAACTACAAGGTATGTTGAATGGATTTCTAATATTGTGCCGGTTATTAAAAAGAACAGTTCATTAAGAGTATGCATAGACTTTCGTGATCTTAATGCAACAACGCCTAAGGATGTATATCCCATTCCTGTGGCAGAAATGCTAGTAGATTCAGCCGCAGGCTTCGAATATCTAAGTATGTTGGATGGATATTCTTGCTATAACCAAATCTTCATTGCAGAAGAAGATGTGCCCAAAACAGCTTTTTGCTGCCCAGGGGCCATAGGCACCTACGAATGGGTTGTAATGCCTTTTGGTCTAAAAAATGCTGGGGCAACTTATCAAAGGGCAATGAATTCTATATTCCACGATTTTATAGAAACTTTCATGCAAGTATACATAGATGACATTGTTGTAAAATCTGTTTCAGATAACAGTCATCTTGACCATCTGAGCCAATCATTCGAGAGAATGAGAAAACATGGCTTATAGATGAATCCCCTTAAATGTGCTTTCTTTGTGCAGGCTGGAGATTTCCTGGGCTTTATAGTCCACAAAAAGGGAATAGAAATTAATCAAAATAAAACAAAGGCTATCATGGAAACAAAGCCTCCATCCACGAAGAAAGAACTACGGTCTTTACTGGGAAAGATAAACTTCTTGAGAAGATTTATCTCTAACTTGAGTGGACGCACGCAAGCTTTTTCTCCCTTACTTCGACTTAAGCAAGGAAAGTTTGAATGGCGTGCTGAACATCAAGAAGCTTTCGAAAAGATCAAGCAATACTTGATGCATCCACCAATATTATCTCCCCCAAATGGGAAGAAACACATGCGCCTATTGTTGCACCCCAAAATTTGCCCATCTAATTCTATTTCTAGCTGGCTTAAGCTCCGCGTTCATGTGCATCTCTACATTAGGTCATTCACATGTCACACATTCATTTATTAATTAAGACGTCTAAAATCAAGAGATCATTGGTCGTGGAAGGATTTGAGGTTCCACAATAAGTAGGGTTTATACACTATGCAGACTTGTTCGGCTGAAGATTTTGAAGTTTACTACATGCTTGGGATTGTCATATAAATCTTAGAATATGATTTATGGTCATCATGAGTTTTTATTCATTTGGGGAACTTACCGTCATTTGACGCCTGTATCAGGTTTTTACATGGAACTTTTAAGGTTTGAATAATTAAAGAGTTTTGTTAACTTATAGATGTTTCAAGAACCATATCACGGTGAGTCCAAGATGTATTGGTCACAACATTAACTTCCAACCAAAGGTAACTTTGAAAGTTTGAGTTTTGGCTACAATTATATGGGAACTTCATGTTAGTCATCATTCAAAAGGTGTTATGATATTTATTCAAAAGAAGGCAAGAAATTCCAATGAGAAAGTCACTACGGGAGTCATACCCATTACAAGACATTTTTCATATATATGTATATCCAAATACCATTCCATTTACAAATCCATTACAAAGGGAGTACACACAAATCTATACAAAAAAATATATGCAATTCCCATTTGTTGACTTTTGCTTGTCATTGACTTCTCTCTCTTCAGTTCTGCAAACCATTCCCATTTTCCATTCTTCAGGTGACCCCGTTCAGGATGCCAACACAGTCCTGCAAAAAGAAAAGCCAAAGTATCATACAGCCTGCATATCATACAAAAACTCCATCAAACCCTGCATTCAAATATAAACCATTCCACATATATATTAATATCTTTCTAACCACACATACAAGTCCACATATCCTGCAAACAGCTTACCAGAATAACAATTAACCAACTACCTTCTAACCCTCTTAACCTCCTAACAGATTCATAACAAACCTTCTAACTGTCAAACAGAACTCGTAACTAACTTTCCAAACCTCTAACTGATTCCTGACAGAAAACTAACAGAGATTCAACAGAAAAACCAGAGTTTTAACTAACCTTCATAGCTATAAAGTCAGAACCTGGATTCATTCTTGAGGAGCTTCACTTCAGACCTTGAACCATCTTCATCAATCTCTCTCTCTCGATCAATTCTTCACTCCAGCTTCACTTCAGACCTTGAACCATCTTCATCAATCTCTCTCTCTCGATCAATCCTTCACTTCATCTTCAGTCTTCAACTCTTGCTTCTCCACCATTTTCTCATCTTCAACCTGTCATCACCTTCAATCCTCTCGTTTTCATCTCTTCCATATCTCCACCACTTTCTTTTCTGAACCTTCACTCATATTCAACAACTTTCTTCAAGCAACATCATCATCTTCACACTCATCAACAATGAATCTACGATAAACGCAACTCTTAATCCGTTCAGAAATCAAAAAGAAGAAGAAGTGTGAATCAGATAAACAAAAGCAAAAGATTAACGCGAGCGCTTACTTGAGTTCCTCAAATTCTCGATAGTCTCAATCAATCATCTCAGAACTTCATCAATCGTCGCTTCAAACGCATCCATATCATCATCAACACTTCAATTCACCAGAAACTCCGAATTTCGATCATCATCATCATCACGCCGCTTCGATACCATCTTCAAGCTCCGTTCGCGAATTCAGAGAAGGTTAATCGAAGAGATTGAGAGCGGAGACGCGAGAGAGGTTCTTCGGAGAAGCAAAGAGTTCGAGAGTGAAATTCGAAAGCACGAGGACGTGAGAGTGTTGATCGGAGAAGTCTGGGAAGCCACCGTCTCCGCCGTCGCCGATTTGCATCGTGAACGAAGAAGGGGGAGCCGTATTTCTGTTTGAGAAAGGTGAAGAGTCGCACAGGTTTACCCTAATTTCCCCAATTTCACATTCTTATTTTATTTTTATTAAATTGTTAATTTGTTATTTTGTATTAATAATAACAATAATTATCGTGGATCATATCAATGCTCTGGGCCGAGAATTGCTGTTAACCTCACCCTCCATTGGCCCATGCTATCCATTTTTGACAAGCAAAATCTGTAAACAAAAACCCTTTGGGCTGGGCCCTGCGCCCTGTTACTATTTGCACCCATGTATTCAATTCACACCCCCCTGTTTCCATTATTATTTTAGATTTTGATTAGATTTTTTTTAGATGATAAAAATGCTAATTTTCTTCCTATATGTTTCCTATCATTTTTAGACTTCAATACAATTTTTGATATAAAAATAATAATCACAAAAACATTAGTTTTAGGCTATTTGCTTTTAGTCTTTTACTTGTAATTCAATTTCTCCCATAAAAATCAATATAAAAAATAGTAGTATTTTATTTCATTTTGTACTATATTTTTGACTTGCTACTTCATGCTTGTGTATAATTTTGTGCCAATGTATCCTTACTCAATCTTATGACTTATAATCGTGACTTTACTTTCATGTTCCTTTATCCTAACCTTAGGTAGAAACCATGATAACATTAGGTAGAAATTCCCTTCATACTTAGGCTAGTTTTCATTTTAGGCTAGTTTTCCTTTTTCTTTTCAACTTTAAAACATTAATAAAGGACGACGCGAATCATGCTAATACCTTTTTTTTTAGTGTGAAAGAAATGATTGGGGTGTAGGCCCCGATGTATGTTCTTTCCCACTTAGCGGAAGAGAAATGATTGAGGCGTAGGCCTCGGTGTATTTCTTAACCGCTATTTAGAGAAACGATTGTGGCGTAGGCCTCGATGTGCATTCTCAAATATTCAAAACTTTGTATTTCTTAACCGTCATTTAGAGAAACGATTGTGGCGTAGGCCTCGATGTGCATTCTCTAATTATTCAAAAACTGCATTTCATTTAGAGAAACGATTGTGGCGTAGGCCTCGATGTGCATTCTCTAAATATTCAAAAAAACTCTTTTTATGGCATGATTCAAGTCACAAATTAATTTCCCTTAAAAGACACCTAACCAAAAACATTTCAAAATATCTAATAAAGGCCCAGACCTAAACAAAGTAAGGAAGTGATGCGAAGCCTTGTAGTGGGTTTTCGTCCATCATGGAATTACACCTAAAAAACACAAACCAATTTTCTCTCATCTCTCTCTTGCCTCCGAGGCATTCTTTCTCTTGCCTTCAGGGCATTCTTTCTCCTAATCGGACACGTTATTTCCGCTCCATTCCCAGCTTAAGACTCCAGAGGTCGAGCAGCGGAGTGCGAATGTAACTGTTCAACTAAAAAACACAAAAACAAACAAAAACATATGAGCCGAACTACGGCGCTCTGATTCCTGAAAAGGATACGTAGGCATTGGGTCGCGGGGCCTAAGCGAGCACAACTATTTAAAACCTTATTTTCCCCGTGTTTCTTCTTCTTTCTTTTGCATGCATTCCCTTAGTATTAAGCTCTAGATTTATAAGTACACACCCTTAGAATAGAACAAACATAGGTGGATACCATCGAGTACGATGGGCGTGAGGGGTGCTAATACCTTCCCCTTGCGTAACCGACTTCTTACCTGATCTCTGGTCGCAAGACCTTTTCTTATCCTTTCTTTATTCCAGGTTTTCTGATATTCCTTTCCCTTTATGGGATAAATATATTAGTGGCGACTCTGTTGTCCATTTTCGCGAGCGTGCGACAGCTGGCGACTCTGCTGGGGATGTGATAGACCTGTGCTGGTCCATTCTTAGCAAGTCGATCCTAGCTTACGTTTGTTTTCTTTTCTATGGGTGTTTATTTATTGTTTTATTGCTTTATTGCTTTATTGCCTTATTGATTTATTACTTTATTACTTTATTTCTTTATTGCTTATTGCTTTATTTTCTTTATGCTTCGCATTTTTATTTTCCTATACTGTGGATTATTGTTCTGCTTTCTGTTGGGATGGGATGTTTCTGATTTGAGGTAAAAGGCCCAATACCCAGGCCAGAGAGACACATAGGATACCTAGGATAGAGTGGATAGTCATGACGCCGATGAGATGTCAGGTCTTGTCTAGTGCGATCATGAGACCCACGCCCAGCCGAGGTTCAAATGGGGTATCATCGTTGGCATGTAGATGCAACAATGGTGGTATCTCAGGAGAACTGATAACGCTGGTTGCCATTTTGACCTACCCTGACCTAGACTACACCCGTGAGTGGGGAGGGATATACATGACAGGTACCGTTGGTGACTCGGTTTTGTTGGTGACTATTCATGTCCTGTTGGTGACTATTGGTTCTCCTGGTATTTAAAAAGGCGTCGAACCTTTGATCCTGGGACATTTGACTTATACAGAAGCTATACATCAGTTATCTATCATAATCAACGTCGAACCTCTGAATCTGGAGGTTTGACCTTATGTGACTTATGCAGAGGGTATTCAGAATCAACGTCGAACCTCTGAATCTGGAGGGTTCGACCATCCTTGACTTATGCACAAGTTATTTATCAAAGCAACGTCGAACCTCTGAATCTGGAGGATTCGACCATATCTTATTGGCCATGAGAAGTTGTTGTCCAAGAGGCCTTGATCCTTGATCCTGATTTATGTTGCATTTGCATCTCCATTAACATTTGTGCATTCATGCATTTGCATCCATGGTTACCAAGGACTCTTACACTCTTCCTCTCCATCAGATCAGTCAAAACGATTCCTCCACACCGATATCTGACAAAAGCTCACAGAACAAAGAATCATGGGGGATTATAAACAAGATCAAGCTACTATCAGAGAATCATGCCTCCTCATGAGGGTACCTTCCACCATTGGAGCCTAAAGACTTTGTGTTTGTCAGAGAACATTTCATTTGCATCAAAATAAGGCCAAGCCTGCCATTGCCTAGATTACTTCAAAGTACTTTCAATTGTATTACTTTTGTTGTTATCAAGTACTTCTCATTGTAAGAAACTCATTCTGTTTGAATAAATAAAAATAATGTAACATACATGTTTTTCTCAAATCATTTCATCTTTGTCATTATGTTCATTGATACTTCACTCATTTGTCTTAAGCAACTAAAAAAGGAGAATGATGAAAAATCAAAAACACATGAATCACTAATTGTATGCTTTTGGAACAATATCCTGCTAAGGATGTACAGGCATTGTTTCAATTCCTAAACACCGGAGTTATAAGGGAGTGAAACCTTCGTAAACCCCTTTGAGCCTATGGAGTAGTAGTTTCTTTTCAAAAAATGCAAAACCCTCAATCTTTACCAGGGGCAGGGTAGTCTTCAGTTAGTGCGACCGAGCGTTCAAATTTCAGGTATTCCATCAGAGGATCAATCATATTTTATCTCTCACAACAAAGAAGAAGAGCACAATCCACAATGGATGTCTCTCATTCATTGAGAAAAAGGCAGTCACAACTTTTTCAACAAGTCAATCATCAAAGTCATACAACTTGTTCCCAAACGAGACAAAAAGAAAAAAGAAAGTTATGAATCATGATCAAAAGAAAAAAAGAAAGAAGCAATAGCCCGCTAAGTCAAAAAAAACAACAACAAAGCTTTGAAGCAAATGACTTAGGCAAAAATTAGGGCATATCCCGCTGGACAACGAACACCAATATCAAAAGAAACTTTCTGTCCAGGCAAAAGTTAGGGAAAGCAAAAGGCAAAGCACAAGAAAGAAATCCTCCAAGGGACAAGTTGTTGTAACCATCAACAAAAGCATCAAAGGGTGGCTGCCACCTCCATCAAAGCCATAAAGGATCCTCATTCATTACAACCCTTCCTGAAAGGTGAACACTCGTGTCAAGCTAACTGAACGTAGGACTGGAGAACATCACGAAGAGGGGTGGGTTAAGTAGAATTTGAGCCTTTATCCTTTGTTTCTTAAACCGTGAACCCGGCCACGTTACAACCCTCAAAAGTCCTAATTGAAGCAGGGTTCGCTCCAAAAGCATGCAAACTGTAAAATCATGTCAAACTGACTCCTAATGTTGTTGTGTCATTTGTGTTAGTATCAGTACAACCTTTTGACAAATAAAACTCTTCTTTGAGATTAACATGTGCATTGCATTTCTCATTATCCTTTTTCAAAACAGAATTGTCTCTAACTTGAAAGTAAGTACTTGATACCAAGGAAAGTTCAACATTGAAGTTCCATCGAGTAATCTTACAAGGGCAAAGTTTGGTTATCCGCAAAGCAAATATCTGAAGAATCCATTTGGTGGAACAATTCCCTTCAATCTGAGGCAATCATTCCATGATCAACACTGGGGCAGACCATTACAAATCTCCATGATTCAAGCACATCAAAATTCCATCTCAAAAGATCATACAAGCTGGGGCAAGATAGAAACAAGTCATTTCTTCATCTTCAATAAAATGTCAGATATCGAGACAAGTGTCGAGGAGTCAAGCCAAACACCTCGCCTCCACAAGTTCTATCCTTCAAGCAATGACCTTCCTGCAAGGAACACTCCATTCACTCCTAGTATCATGGAAACAATCATTCCATTCATAATCATACATACGTCACGCATAATCATTGCATTTTCATTATCATTTCACTCGCATGATCCAATCATCAATAAAATAGGGGCATCCACCCCACCTTGAATCTCGAACAGAGTTTCAGAACTCCGCCTAATCTATTCCACGCAAAGCAGAAACCCTGAACAACCCATCAGTACACTGCATATAGAATACATCGCATCGCATCTCCAGAAATGCATAAAATAAATCAAACATTTGCATATGAAGCATAAGCCAAGTTACTCATCAGATGAGGTCCCTACAAGCATTCAATTGATAGTCCACTGGATCACTCAGAGTTACCATTGTGGTGTCATCTCCTAAAGTCAATCTTGTTCATCTTTCTTCAACCTAGAGTTGATGTTTTTGAGTTCAACCCAGAGTTGATTTTCCCTCCATATTTTAACCCCGAGTTAATTATCTCTTCCCACTCAACCCAGAGTTGACGGTTATCTCTTTTCCTTTCCCACTCAACCCAGAGTTGACGGTTATCTCTTTTCTTTTCCCACTCAACCCAGAGTTGACGGTTATCTCTTTTCCTTTCCCTCTCAACCCAGAGTTGATGGTTGTCCCTTATTCAATCCAGAATTGATTCCTTTCCCTCTCAACCCAGAGTTGATGGTTGTCCCTTATTCAATCCAGAATTGATTCCTTTCCCTCTCAGCCCAGAGTTGATGGTTGTCCCTTGTTCGATCCAGAATTGACTCCTCCTTTCCCGCTCAACCCAGAGTTGACGGTTATCTCTTATTTTTCTAGCTCAACCCAGAGTTGACGTTTATCTTTTATTCAACCCAGAGTTGATTCCTTGTCTTTTCCCACTCAACCCAGAGTTGATGGTTATCTTTTATCCTTTTCCCTCTCAACCTAGAGTTGATGATTATCCCTTGTTCAATCCAGAATTGACTCTTTTTTTCCCACTCAACCCAGAGTTGACGGTTATCTTCTTTCTCTCCTATTCAACCCAGAGTTGATGATTATTCCTAATTGGTCATCTTTCAACCCAGAGTTGAATTACCTTTTCTCAACCCAGAGTTGATGTCTACCCATTGTCTTCAACCCAGAGTTGATTTTCATTCTTTCTCAACCCAGAGTTGATTTCCTTTTATCCTTCAACCCAGAGTTGACCCGCGTTTCTTTTTCAACCCAGAGTTGATGTTTATTTCATTTCTAACCCAAAGTTGAATTACTTCCCACTCAACCCAGAGTTGACGGTTATCTCTTGTCTTTTCCCGCTCAACCCAGAGTTGACGGTCATCTTCTATTCAACCCAGAGTTGATCTTTTTCCCGCTCAACCCAGAGTTGACGGTCATCTTCTATTCAACCCAGAGTTGATCTTTTTCCCACTCAACCCAGAGTTGACGGTCATCTTCTATTCAACCCAGAGTTGATCTTTTTCCCACTCAACCTAGAGTTGACGGTTACCTTCTTTCTCTCCCATTCAACCCAGAGTTGATGGTTATCCCTAATTGATCATCTTTCCTCTTTCAACCCAGAGTTGAATTACCTTCTCTCAACCCAGAGTTGACGTTTACCTTTTATTCAACCCAGAGTTGATCCCTTGTCTTTTCCCACTCAACCTAGAGTTGATGGTTACCCTTTATCCTTTTTCCCTCTCAACCCAGAGTTGATGGTTATCCCTTATTCAATCCAGAATTGATTTCTCTTTCCCACTCAACCCAGAGTTGACGGTTATTTCTAATTGTTCGTCCTTCCCTTTTTTCAACCCAGAGTTGATTTCTATCTCTTGTTTTCAACCCAGAGTTGATGTTCTTACTTTCTACCTCAACCCAGAGTTGATGCCTATATCTTGTCCCACTAATACTGATTTCACTTTTCGTTCTCAATCCAGAATTGATGTCTACCTCTTATCCAACCCAGAGTTGACCTCCCCTTCATTCTTCGACCCAGAGTCGACCCATTATTCCTCTTCAACCCAGAGTTGAGTTTTATTTCATTTTAACCCAGAGTTAATTTGTTCAACCCAGAGTTGATACAATCTTCCTTAGTGGATTTGACACCATTTCTTCCCCAGTGGATCCAATCTCATCAGGCAAATTTTCAGGTTCTCTTGATATTTAATCTTCTTCTACCTCGAAGGATCGAAAGGCTAGCGCCAATCTCACCTTCAGGTTTAAAAGGATTAAATAGGGGCAGCTGTTGCACCCCAAAATTTGCCCATCTAATTCTATTTCTAGCTGGCTTAAGCTCCGCGTTCATGTGCATCTCTACATTAGGTCATTCACATGTCACACATTCATTTATTAATTAAGACGTCTAAAATCAAGAGATCATTGGTCGTGGAAGGATTTGAGGTTCCACAATAAGTAGGGTTTATACACTATGCAGACTTGTTCGGCTGAAGATTTTGAAGTTTACTACATGCTTGGGATTGTCATATAAATCTTAGAATATGATTTATGGTCATCATGAGTTTTTATTCATTTGGGGAACTTACCGTCATTTGACGCCTGTATCAGGTTTTTACATGGAACTTTTAAGGTTTGAATAATTAAAGAGTTTTGTTAACTTATAGATGTTTCAAGAACCATATCACGGTGAGTCCAAGATGTATTGGTCACAACATTAACTTCCAACCAAAGGTAACTTTGAAAGTTTGAGTTTTGGCTACAATTATATGGGAACTTCATGTTAGTCATCATTCAAAAGGTGTTATGATATTTATTCAAAAGAAGGCAAGAAATTCCAATGAGAAAGTCACTACGGGAGTCATACCCATTACAAGACATTTTTCATATATATGTATATCCAAATACCATTCCATTTACAAATCCATTACAAAGGGAGTACACACAAATCTATACAAAAAAATATATGCAATTCCCATTTGTTGACTTTTGCTTGTCATTGACTTCTCTCTCTTCAGTTCTGCAAACCATTCCCATTTTCCATTCTTCAGGTGACCCCGTTCAGGATGCCAACACAGTCCTGCAAAAAGAAAAGCCAAAGTATCATACAGCCTGCATATCATACAAAAACTCCATCAAACCCTGCATTCAAATATAAACCATTCCACATATATATTAATATCTTTCTAACCACACATACAAGTCCACATATCCTGCAAACAGCTTACCAGAATAACAATTAACCAACTACCTTCTAACCCTCTTAACCTCCTAACAGATTCATAACAAACCTTCTAACTGTCAAACAGAACTCGTAACTAACTTTCCAAACCTCTAACTGATTCCTGACAGAAAACTAACAGAGATTCAACAGAAAAACCAGAGTTTTAACTAACCTTCATAGCTATAAAGTCAGAACCTGGATTCATTCTTGAGGAGCTTCACTTCAGACCTTGAACCATCTTCATCAATCTCTCTCTCTCGATCAATTCTTCACTCCAGCTTCACTTCAGACCTTGAACCATCTTCATCAATCTCTCTCTCTCGATCAATCCTTCACTTCATCTTCAGTCTTCAACTCTTGCTTCTCCACCATTTTCTCATCTTCAACCTGTCATCACCTTCAATCCTCTCGTTTTCATCTCTTCCATATCTCCACCACTTTCTTTTCTGAACCTTCACTCATATTCAACAACTTTCTTCAAGCAACATCATCATCTTCACACTCATCAACAATGAATCTACGATAAACGCAACTCTTAATCCGTTCAGAAATCAAAAAGAAGAAGAAGTGTGAATCAGATAAACAAAAGCAAAAGATTAACGCGAGCGCTTACTTGAGTTCCTCAAATTCTCGATAGTCTCAATCAATCATCTCAGAACTTCATCAATCGTCGCTTCAAACGCATCCATATCATCATCAACACTTCAATTCACCAGAAACTCCGAATTTCGATCATCATCATCATCACGCCGCTTCGATACCATCTTCAAGCTCCGTTCGCGAATTCAGAGAAGGTTAATCGAAGAGATTGAGAGCGGAGACGCGAGAGAGGTTCTTCGGAGAAGCAAAGAGTTCGAGAGTGAAATTCGAAAGCACGAGGACGTGAGAGTGTTGATCGGAGAAGTCTGGGAAGCCACCGTCTCCGCCGTCGCCGATTTGCATCGTGAACGAAGAAGGGGGAGCCGTATTTCTGTTTGAGAAAGGTGAAGAGTCGCACAGGTTTACCCTAATTTCCCCAATTTCACATTCTTATTTTATTTTTATTAAATTGTTAATTTGTTATTTTGTATTAATAATAACAATAATTATCGTGGATCATATCAATGCTCTGGGCCGAGAATTGCTGTTAACCTCACCCTCCATTGGCCCATGCTATCCATTTTTGACAAGCAAAATCTGTAAACAAAAACCCTTTGGGCTGGGCCCTGCGCCCTGTTACTATTTGTACCCATGTATTCAATTCACACCCCCCTATTTCCATTATTATTTTAGATTTTGATTAGATTTTTTTTAGATGATAAAAATGCTAATTTTCTTCCTATATGTTTCCTATCATTTTTAGACTTCAATACAATTTTTGATATAAAAATAATAATCACAAAAACATTAGTTTTAGGCTATTTGCTTTTAGTCTTTTACTTGTAATTCAATTTCTCCCATAAAAATCAATATAAAAAATAGTAGTATTTTATTTCATTTTGTACTATATTTTTGACTTGCTACTTCATGCTTGTGTATAATTTTGTGCCAATGTATCCTTACTCAATCTTATGACTTATAATCGTGACTTTACTTTCATGTTCCTTTATCCTAACCTTAGGTAGAAACCATGATAACATTAGGTAGAAATTCCCTTCATACTTAGGCTAGTTTTCATTTTAGGCTAGTTTTCCTTTTTCTTTTCAACTTTAAAACATTAATAAAGGACGACGCGAATCATGCTAATACCTTTTTTTTTAGTGTGAAAGAAATGATTGGGGTGTAGGCCCCGATGTATGTTCTTTCCCACTTAGCGGAAGAGAAATGATTGAGGCGTAGGCCTCGGTGTATTTCTTAACCGCTATTTAGAGAAACGATTGTGGCGTAGGCCTCGATGTGCATTCTCAAATATTCAAAACTTTGTATTTCTTAACCGTCATTTAGAGAAACGATTGTGGCGTAGGCCTCGATGTGCATTCTCTAATTATTCAAAAACTGCATTTCATTTAGAGAAACGATTGTGGCGTAGGCCTCGATGTGCATTCTCTAAATATTCAAAAAAACTCTTTTTATGGCATGATTCAAGTCACAAATTAATTTCCCTTAAAAGACACCTAACCAAAAACATTTCAAAATATCTAATAAAGGCCCAGACCTAAACAAAGTAAGGAAGTGATGCGAAGCCTTGTAGTGGGTTTTCGTCCATCATGGAATTACACCTAAAAAACACAAACCAATTTTCTCTCATCTCTCTCTTGCCTCCGAGGCATTCTTTCTCTTGCCTTCAGGGCATTCTTTCTCCTAATCGGACACGTTATTTCCGCTCCATTCCCAGCTTAAGACTCCAGAGGTCGAGCAGCGGAGTGCGAATGTAACTGTTCAACTAAAAAACACAAAAACAAACAAAAACATATGAGCCGAACTACGGCGCTCTGATTCCTGAAAAGGATACGTAGGCATTGGGTCGCGGGGCCTAAGCGAGCACAACTATTTAAAACCTTATTTTCCCCGTGTTTCTTCTTCTTTCTTTTGCATGCATTCCCTTAGTATTAAGCTCTAGATTTATAAGTACACACCCTTAGAATAGAACAAACATAGGTGGATACCATCGAGTACGATGGGCGTGAGGGGTGCTAATACCTTCCCCTTGCGTAACCGACTTCTTACCTGATCTCTGGTCGCAAGACCTTTTCTTATCCTTTCTTTATTCCAGGTTTTCTGATATTCCTTTCCCTTTATGGGATAAATATATTAGTGGCGACTCTGTTGTCCATTTTCGCGAGCGTGCGACAGCTGGCGACTCTGCTGGGGATGTGATAGACCTGTGCTGGTCCATTCTTAGCAAGTCGATCCTAGCTTACGTTTGTTTTCTTTTCTATGGGTGTTTATTTATTGTTTTATTGCTTTATTGCTTTATTGCCTTATTGATTTATTACTTTATTACTTTATTTCTTTATTGCTTATTGCTTTATTTTCTTTATGCTTCGCATTTTTATTTTCCTATACTGTGGATTATTGTTCTGCTTTCTGTTGGGATGGGATGTTTCTGATTTGAGGTAAAAGGCCCAATACCCAGGCCAGAGAGACACATAGGATACCTAGGATAGAGTGGATAGTCATGACGCCGATGAGATGTCAGGTCTTGTCTAGTGCGATCATGAGACCCACGCCCAGCCGAGGTTCAAATGGGGTATCATCGTTGGCATGTAGATGCAACAATGGTGGTATCTCAGGAGAACTGATAACGCTGGTTGCCATTTTGACCTACCCTGACCTAGACTACACCCGTGAGTGGGGAGGGATATACATGACAGGTACCGTTGGTGACTCGGTTTTGTTGGTGACTATTCATGTCCTGTTGGTGACTATTGGTTCTCCTGGTATTTAAAAAGGCGTCGAACCTTTGATCCTGGGACATTTGACTTATACAGAAGCTATACATCAGTTATCTATCATAATCAACGTCGAACCTCTGAATCTGGAGGTTTGACCTTATGTGACTTATGCAGAGGGTATTCAGAATCAACGTCGAACCTCTGAATCTGGAGGGTTCGACCATCCTTGACTTATGCACAAGTTATTTATCAAAGCAACGTCGAACCTCTGAATCTGGAGGATTCGACCATATCTTATTGGCCATGAGAAGTTGTTGTCCAAGAGGCCTTGATCCTTGATCCTGATTTATGTTGCATTTGCATCTCCATTAACATTTGTGCATTCATGCATTTGCATCCATGGTTACCAAGGACTCTTACACTCTTCCTCTCCATCAGATCAGTCAAAACGATTCCTCCACACCGATATCTGACAAAAGCTCACAGAACAAAGAATCATGGGGGATTATAAACAAGATCAAGCTACTATCAGAGAATCATGCCTCCTCATGAGGGTACCTTCCACCATTGGAGCCTAAAGACTTTGTGTTTGTCAGAGAACATTTCATTTGCATCAAAATAAGGCCAAGCCTGCCATTGCCTAGATTACTTCAAAGTACTTTCAATTGTATTACTTTTGTTGTTATCAAGTACTTCTCATTGTAAGAAACTCATTCTGTTTGAATAAATAAAAATAATGTAACATACATGTTTTTCTCAAATCATTTCATCTTTGTCATTATGTTCATTGATACTTCACTCATTTGTCTTAAGCAACTAAAAAAGGAGAATGATGAAAAATCAAAAACACATGAATCACTAATTGTATGCTTTTGGAACAATATCCTGCTAAGGATGTACAGGCATTGTTTCAATTCCTAAACACCGGAGTTATAAGGGAGTGAAACCTTCGTAAACCCCTTTGAGCCTATGGAGTAGTAGTTTCTTTTCAAAAAATGCAAAACCCTCAATCTTTACCAGGGGCAGGGTAGTCTTCAGTTAGTGCGACCGAGCGTTCAAATTTCAGGTATTCCATCAGAGGATCAATCATATTTTATCTCTCACAACAAAGAAGAAGAGCACAATCCACAATGGATGTCTCTCATTCATTGAGAAAAAGGCAGTCACAACTTTTTCAACAAGTCAATCATCAAAGTCATACAACTTGTTCCCAAACGAGACAAAAAGAAAAAAGAAAGTTATGAATCATGATCAAAAGAAAAAAAGAAAGAAGCAATAGCCCGCTAAGTCAAAAAAAACAACAACAAAGCTTTGAAGCAAATGACTTAGGCAAAAATTAGGGCATATCCCGCTGGACAACGAACACCAATATCAAAAGAAACTTTCTGTCCAGGCAAAAGTTAGGGAAAGCAAAAGGCAAAGCACAAGAAAGAAATCCTCCAAGGGACAAGTTGTTGTAACCATCAACAAAAGCATCAAAGGGTGGCTGCCACCTCCATCAAAGCCATAAAGGATCCTCATTCATTACAACCCTTCCTGAAAGGTGAACACTCGTGTCAAGCTAACTGAACGTAGGACTGGAGAACATCACGAAGAGGGGTGGGTTAAGTAGAATTTGAGCCTTTATCCTTTGTTTCTTAAACCGTGAACCCGGCCACGTTACAACCCTCAAAAGTCCTAATTGAAGCAGGGTTCGCTCCAAAAGCATGCAAACTGTAAAATCATGTCAAACTGACTCCTAATGTTGTTGTGTCATTTGTGTTAGTATCAGTACAACCTTTTGACAAATAAAACTCTTCTTTGAGATTAACATGTGCATTGCATTTCTCATTATCCTTTTTCAAAACAGAATTGTCTCTAACTTGAAAGTAAGTACTTGATACCAAGGAAAGTTCAACATTGAAGTTCCATCGAGTAATCTTACAAGGGCAAAGTTTGGTTATCCGCAAAGCAAATATCTGAAGAATCCATTTGGTGGAACAATTCCCTTCAATCTGAGGCAATCATTCCATGATCAACACTGGGGCAGACCATTACAAATCTCCATGATTCAAGCACATCAAAATTCCATCTCAAAAGATCATACAAGCTGGGGCAAGATAGAAACAAGTCATTTCTTCATCTTCAATAAAATGTCAGATATCGAGACAAGTGTCGAGGAGTCAAGCCAAACACCTCGCCTCCACAAGTTCTATCCTTCAAGCAATGACCTTCCTGCAAGGAACACTCCATTCACTCCTAGTATCATGGAAACAATCATTCCATTCATAATCATACATACGTCACGCATAATCATTGCATTTTCATTATCATTTCACTCGCATGATCCAATCATCAATAAAATAGGGGCATCCACCCCACCTTGAATCTCGAACAGAGTTTCAGAACTCCGCCTAATCTATTCCACGCAAAGCAGAAACCCTGAACAACCCATCAGTACACTGCATATAGAATACATCGCATCGCATCTCCAGAAATGCATAAAATAAATCAAACATTTGCATATGAAGCATAAGCCAAGTTACTCATCAGATGAGGTCCCTACAAGCATTCAATTGATAGTCCACTGGATCACTCAGAGTTACCATTGTGGTGTCATCTCCTAAAGTCAATCTTGTTCATCTTTCTTCAACCTAGAGTTGATGTTTTTGAGTTCAACCCAGAGTTGATTTTCCCTCCATATTTTAACCCCGAGTTAATTATCTCTTCCCACTCAACCCAGAGTTGACGGTTATCTCTTTTCCTTTCCCACTCAACCCAGAGTTGACGGTTATCTCTTTTCTTTTCCCACTCAACCCAGAGTTGACGGTTATCTCTTTTCCTTTCCCTCTCAACCCAGAGTTGATGGTTGTCCCTTATTCAATCCAGAATTGATTCCTTTCCCTCTCAACCCAGAGTTGATGGTTGTCCCTTATTCAATCCAGAATTGATTCCTTTCCCTCTCAGCCCAGAGTTGATGGTTGTCCCTTGTTCGATCCAGAATTGACTCCTCCTTTCCCGCTCAACCCAGAGTTGACGGTTATCTCTTATTTTTCTAGCTCAACCCAGAGTTGACGTTTATCTTTTATTCAACCCAGAGTTGATTCCTTGTCTTTTCCCACTCAACCCAGAGTTGATGGTTATCTTTTATCCTTTTCCCTCTCAACCTAGAGTTGATGATTATCCCTTGTTCAATCCAGAATTGACTCTTTTTTTCCCACTCAACCCAGAGTTGACGGTTATCTTCTTTCTCTCCTATTCAACCCAGAGTTGATGATTATTCCTAATTGGTCATCTTTCAACCCAGAGTTGAATTACCTTTTCTCAACCCAGAGTTGATGTCTACCCATTGTCTTCAACCCAGAGTTGATTTTCATTCTTTCTCAACCCAGAGTTGATTTCCTTTTATCCTTCAACCCAGAGTTGACCCGCGTTTCTTTTTCAACCCAGAGTTGATGTTTATTTCATTTCTAACCCAAAGTTGAATTACTTCCCACTCAACCCAGAGTTGACGGTTATCTCTTGTCTTTTCCCGCTCAACCCAGAGTTGACGGTCATCTTCTATTCAACCCAGAGTTGATCTTTTTCCCGCTCAACCCAGAGTTGACGGTCATCTTCTATTCAACCCAGAGTTGATCTTTTTCCCACTCAACCCAGAGTTGACGGTCATCTTCTATTCAACCCAGAGTTGATCTTTTTCCCACTCAACCTAGAGTTGACGGTTACCTTCTTTCTCTCCCATTCAACCCAGAGTTGATGGTTATCCCTAATTGATCATCTTTCCTCTTTCAACCCAGAGTTGAATTACCTTCTCTCAACCCAGAGTTGACGTTTACCTTTTATTCAACCCAGAGTTGATCCCTTGTCTTTTCCCACTCAACCTAGAGTTGATGGTTACCCTTTATCCTTTTTCCCTCTCAACCCAGAGTTGATGGTTATCCCTTATTCAATCCAGAATTGATTTCTCTTTCCCACTCAACCCAGAGTTGACGGTTATTTCTAATTGTTCGTCCTTCCCTTTTTTCAACCCAGAGTTGATTTCTATCTCTTGTTTTCAACCCAGAGTTGATGTTCTTACTTTCTACCTCAACCCAGAGTTGATGCCTATATCTTGTCCCACTAATACTGATTTCACTTTTCGTTCTCAATCCAGAATTGATGTCTACCTCTTATCCAACCCAGAGTTGACCTCCCCTTCATTCTTCGACCCAGAGTCGACCCATTATTCCTCTTCAACCCAGAGTTGAGTTTTATTTCATTTTAACCCAGAGTTAATTTGTTCAACCCAGAGTTGATACAATCTTCCTTAGTGGATTTGACACCATTTCTTCCCCAGTGGATCCAATCTCATCAGGCAAATTTTCAGGTTCTCTTGATATTTAATCTTCTTCTACCTCGAAGGATCGAAAGGCTAGCGCCAATCTCACCTTCAGGTTTAAAAGGATTAAATAGGGGCAGCTGTTGCACCCCAAAATTTGCCCATCTAATTCTATTTCTAGCTGGCTTAAGCTCCGCGTTCATGTGCATCTCTACATTAGGTCATTCACATGTCACACATTCATTTATTAATTAAGACGTCTAAAATCAAGAGATCATTGGTCGTGGAAGGATTTGAGGTTCCACAATAAGTAGGGTTTATACACTATGCAGACTTGTTCGGCTGAAGATTTTGAAGTTTACTACATGCTTGGGATTGTCATATAAATCTTAGAATATGATTTATGGTCATCATGAGTTTTTATTCATTTGGGGAACTTACCGTCATTTGACGCCTGTATCAGGTTTTTACATGGAACTTTTAAGGTTTGAATAATTAAAGAGTTTTGTTAACTTATAGATGTTTCAAGAACCATATCACGGTGAGTCCAAGATGTATTGGTCACAACATTAACTTCCAACCAAAGGTAACTTTGAAAGTTTGAGTTTTGGCTACAATTATATGGGAACTTCATGTTAGTCATCATTCAAAAGGTGTTATGATATTTATTCAAAAGAAGGCAAGAAATTCCAATGAGAAAGTCACTACGGGAGTCATACCCATTACAAGACATTTTTCATATATATGTATATCCAAATACCATTCCATTTACAAATCCATTACAAAGGGAGTACACACAAATCTATACAAAAAAATATATGCAATTCCCATTTGTTGACTTTTGCTTGTCATTGACTTCTCTCTCTTCAGTTCTGCAAACCATTCCCATTTTCCATTCTTCAGGTGACCCCGTTCAGGATGCCAACACAGTCCTGCAAAAAGAAAAGCCAAAGTATCATACAGCCTGCATATCATACAAAAACTCCATCAAACCCTGCATTCAAATATAAACCATTCCACATATATATTAATATCTTTCTAACCACACATACAAGTCCACATATCCTGCAAACAGCTTACCAGAATAACAATTAACCAACTACCTTCTAACCCTCTTAACCTCCTAACAGATTCATAACAAACCTTCTAACTGTCAAACAGAACTCGTAACTAACTTTCCAAACCTCTAACTGATTCCTGACAGAAAACTAACAGAGATTCAACAGAAAAACCAGAGTTTTAACTAACCTTCATAGCTATAAAGTCAGAACCTGGATTCATTCTTGAGGAGCTTCACTTCAGACCTTGAACCATCTTCATCAATCTCTCTCTCTCGATCAATTCTTCACTCCAGCTTCACTTCAGACCTTGAACCATCTTCATCAATCTCTCTCTCTCGATCAATCCTTCACTTCATCTTCAGTCTTCAACTCTTGCTTCTCCACCATTTTCTCATCTTCAACCTGTCATCACCTTCAATCCTCTCGTTTTCATCTCTTCCATATCTCCACCACTTTCTTTTCTGAACCTTCACTCATATTCAACAACTTTCTTCAAGCAACATCATCATCTTCACACTCATCAACAATGAATCTACGATAAACGCAACTCTTAATCCGTTCAGAAATCAAAAAGAAGAAGAAGTGTGAATCAGATAAACAAAAGCAAAAGATTAACGCGAGCGCTTACTTGAGTTCCTCAAATTCTCGATAGTCTCAATCAATCATCTCAGAACTTCATCAATCGTCGCTTCAAACGCATCCATATCATCATCAACACTTCAATTCACCAGAAACTCCGAATTTCGATCATCATCATCATCACGCCGCTTCGATACCATCTTCAAGCTCCGTTCGCGAATTCAGAGAAGGTTAATCGAAGAGATTGAGAGCGGAGACGCGAGAGAGGTTCTTCGGAGAAGCAAAGAGTTCGAGAGTGAAATTCGAAAGCACGAGGACGTGAGAGTGTTGATCGGAGAAGTCTGGGAAGCCACCGTCTCCGCCGTCGCCGATTTGCATCGTGAACGAAGAAGGGGGAGCCGTATTTCTGTTTGAGAAAGGTGAAGAGTCGCACAGGTTTACCCTAATTTCCCCAATTTCACATTCTTATTTTATTTTTATTAAATTGTTAATTTGTTATTTTGTATTAATAATAACAATAATTATCGTGGATCATATCAATGCTCTGGGCCGAGAATTGCTGTTAACCTCACCCTCCATTGGCCCATGCTATCCATTTTTGACAAGCAAAATCTGTAAACAAAAACCCTTTGGGCTGGGCCCTGCGCCCTGTTACTATTTGTACCCATGTATTCAATTCACACCCCCCTATTTCCATTATTATTTTAGATTTTGATTAGATTTTTTTTAGATGATAAAAATGCTAATTTTCTTCCTATATGTTTCCTATCATTTTTAGACTTCAATACAATTTTTGATATAAAAATAATAATCACAAAAACATTAGTTTTAGGCTATTTGCTTTTAGTCTTTTACTTGTAATTCAATTTCTCCCATAAAAATCAATATAAAAAATAGTAGTATTTTATTTCATTTTGTACTATATTTTTGACTTGCTACTTCATGCTTGTGTATAATTTTGTGCCAATGTATCCTTACTCAATCTTATGACTTATAATCGTGACTTTACTTTCATGTTCCTTTATCCTAACCTTAGGTAGAAACCATGATAACATTAGGTAGAAATTCCCTTCATACTTAGGCTAGTTTTCATTTTAGGCTAGTTTTCCTTTTTCTTTTCAACTTTAAAACATTAATAAAGGACGACGCGAATCATGCTAATACCTTTTTTTTTAGTGTGAAAGAAATGATTGGGGTGTAGGCCCCGATGTATGTTCTTTCCCACTTAGCGGAAGAGAAATGATTGAGGCGTAGGCCTCGGTGTATTTCTTAACCGCTATTTAGAGAAACGATTGTGGCGTAGGCCTCGATGTGCATTCTCAAATATTCAAAACTTTGTATTTCTTAACCGTCATTTAGAGAAACGATTGTGGCGTAGGCCTCGATGTGCATTCTCTAATTATTCAAAAACTGCATTTCATTTAGAGAAACGATTGTGGCGTAGGCCTCGATGTGCATTCTCTAAATATTCAAAAAAACTCTTTTTATGGCATGATTCAAGTCACAAATTAATTTCCCTTAAAAGACACCTAACCAAAAACATTTCAAAATATCTAATAAAGGCCCAGACCTAAACAAAGTAAGGAAGTGATGCGAAGCCTTGTAGTGGGTTTTCGTCCATCATGGAATTACACCTAAAAAACACAAACCAATTTTCTCTCATCTCTCTCTTGCCTCCGAGGCATTCTTTCTCTTGCCTTCAGGGCATTCTTTCTCCTAATCGGACACGTTATTTCCGCTCCATTCCCAGCTTAAGACTCCAGAGGTCGAGCAGCGGAGTGCGAATGTAACTGTTCAACTAAAAAACACAAAAACAAACAAAAACATATGAGCCGAACTACGGCGCTCTGATTCCTGAAAAGGATACGTAGGCATTGGGTCGCGGGGCCTAAGCGAGCACAACTATTTAAAACCTTATTTTCCCCGTGTTTCTTCTTCTTTCTTTTGCATGCATTCCCTTAGTATTAAGCTCTAGATTTATAAGTACACACCCTTAGAATAGAACAAACATAGGTGGATACCATCGAGTACGATGGGCGTGAGGGGTGCTAATACCTTCCCCTTGCGTAACCGACTTCTTACCTGATCTCTGGTCGCAAGACCTTTTCTTATCCTTTCTTTATTCCAGGTTTTCTGATATTCCTTTCCCTTTATGGGATAAATATATTAGTGGCGACTCTGTTGTCCATTTTCGCGAGCGTGCGACACCTATATATCTTAGCGTCAGATAATACAATAGGTAGCATGTTAGCTCAAGAAGACGACAATAGCATCGAAAGAGCCATTTATTACTTAAGTACAGTACTCAATGATGCAGAGACTAGGTATAGCGCAATAGAAAAACTTTTCCTTTGTCTGTATTTCTCTTGTATCAAACTCAAGTATTATATAAAGCCAGTTTATGTTTTGTCTCATTGTGATGTTATTAAACATATGCTATCAAAAACAATATTGCATAGTCGAATTGGCAAGTGGGCGTTGGCCCTTACTGAGTATTCTTTGATATTTCAACCCCTTAAAGCAATGAAAGGCCAGATCGTATCAGATTTCATTGTTGACCATGCAGTGGTTGAAAACCCTCAACAATATGTAGAATTGAAGCCTTAAAAGCTATACTTCGATGGTTCAACCCATAAAGAAGGAACCGGCATTGGAATACTAATAATTTCTCCTGATGGAATTCCAACAAAGCTCAAGTACAAGATTGAAGGTCCCTTATGCTCCAACAACGAAGCTGAATACGAAGCACTGATCGCTGGACTTGAAGCTTTGTTAGAATTGGGGGCAACTAGAGTCGAAATTAAAGGAGACTCCGAACTGGTGATTAAGCAATTGACGAAAGAATACAAATGTATCAAAGAAAATTTGATCATGTATTTTGTCATAGCAAATAGGCTGCTTAAAAAATTCGAATACGTGGACTTAAATCACGTTTCAAGGTTGAATAATAAAGAAGCGAATGATTTGGCACAGTTAGCTTCAGGATACAGGGTATCAAAAGAAAAACTAGAAGAACTGATCGAAGTAAGAGGCAAAGCAATGGCCACCAAGCTCTCCCCAAGTGATCTGGAGAACTCACAATTAGGTTTTGCCAACAAAGAGGAGTTTGAAGTTTTGAATATAGACTCTTTAGCAGACACATATTGGAGGAGTCCAATTGTGAACTATTTAAAAGATCCTTCGACAGACACGGATAGAAAGGTAAAGTATCGAGCCTTATCATACTTCTTAATGGGAAATGAATTGTTTAAGAAAACTCCTGAAGGAGTTTTGCTAAAGTGTCTGGGTGAAGCGGAAGCATATTTGGCTCTCTCAAATGTACATAGCGGAGCATGTGGTGCACACCAAGCGGGGCACAAAATGAAATGGCTTTTGTTTCGATACGGAATGTATTGGCCCTCTAAGTTAAAAGATTGCATAGAATTCGCAAAAGGATGTCAAGAATGTCAAGAACATGCAGGTATTCAACATGCTCCTGCAAATGAATTAAGTTCAATAATAAAGCCATGGCCTTTCAGAGGTTGGGCATTAGACTTAATTGGAGAAATTCACCCCAAGTCTTCTAAAGGTCAGAGATATATCTTGGTAGGAATAGACTACTTCACAAAATGGGTCGAAGCAATACCACTTGCGAATGTGGATCAGGAGGCTGTGATTGAGTTTATTCAAAGACACATTATATACAGATTCGGAATCCCAGAAAGTATAACAACAGATCAAGGATCAGTGTTTACTGGGCGAAAGATGCAAGATTTCGCCAAAGAAATGGGATTTAAGTTGTTTACCTCTACACCTTACTACGCTCAAGCAAATGGACAAGTCGAAGCAGCAAATAAGATAATAATTGGTCTCATAAAGAAACACGTAGGGAAAAAACCCAAAAGTTGGCATAAAACTTTGGACCAAGCACTCTGGGCTTGTCAAACATCGCCAAAAGAAGCTACAAACACTACACCTTTCCAATCGACGTTCGGACACGATGCAGTGCTTCCAGTCGAGATATACTTGCAATCAGTCCGGATCCAAAGACAGGCAGAAATTCCTCCAAACACGTATTGGGAATTGATGATGGATAAATTAGTAGATTTGGACGAAGACAGACTTCGGGCTTTGGAGATGATAAAAAGACAAAAAGAAAGGGTGTCCAGAGCATATAATAAAAAGGTGAAAGGTAAAACATTTATTAATAATGATTTAGTTTGGAAAGTTATTTTGCTTATAGATCGAAAGAATCAGGCGTTAGGTAAATGGTCCCCACACTGGGAAGGCCCTTTTCAAATTTTAAAAGTGTTCTCAAAGAACGCTTATGAGATAGAAGAATTGGCAGAAGATCGCAGGATCTTAAGGGTAAACGGGAAGTATCTGAAAAGATACAAACCAAGCATGCACGAAGTTAAAATTGCAAAAACATAGATATTCAAAGGATGCTACGTAGGCCAAAATGGTTGAACAAGCACCAAAATGGCTTCAGGTTTCAAACATGATATATGGTAAATAAAGTAAACACAGACAAAGCAATATCAAAATACATTTCATTAAGATTGGAAGAATACATTTCATTTTTGGAAAAGATTATGTTTCCACTAACAAAAGGGCTACAGAAATAGAATTATACTAGAGGCTAGCAAAAAGAGGCATTCAAAAGATTTTGGATCATAAAAACTAAGACCTATAACACCTCCATCAAAGCCTCAAACAAAGCACCCTCTAGTTGATCCTTTGTTCTATACCTTCCAAAGATAGCAGGGGAAGGCTTTCTGCTTCGAACAGGTCTAGAGATCCAGACCTACACATTCTTCTCACTATGCCCATTCTCAGAAACATGTAAGACATCAACCTTCCGTAATGAAGACAAGTTACCGCGCCTTGACGAGAAGAGGTCATAGCAACAACTTCGACAAGCTGCTTGAAGATCATCAGTGGAAAGTTGATTTCCTCCCTCTGAGAGCACAGAGTATGAACTCCAAATCTTCCACCATGATGCTGTCTTGATCATGGTTTCATGGACGAAAGTTGCCCACTAAGAGTTGATGCCAAACTCTAATGAGTTTAGCGCTAAAAGGATCATTATCCATGAGGGACCTCAGGACATCAGAGGTAGTCATGCTAATGGTGGTTGTTAGAACAAGATTTGTTCTGATCAATATTCTTAGTTTTGATGATAACAAGGATATGAATTTTGTGTGAGATAATGTGGTACTCTAATACATTGCAATTTCCCTTTCAGGAAATATATAAAGAGTATGCACAAATCAGTGCTCAGAAGCTTTGTCTCAGAAGGTTCAGCATGCAACATCAGAACATGGTCTGGCAAGACATCAGAAGATGGTCAAGGCAGAATCAGAACATGGGTCTATGGAAGCATCGGAAGAACTTGAGATCAGAAGCAGAAGCACTAAAGTTCTCATGGTATCACGCTTAGAAGCACTTCAAGGTCAGAAGACAAGAAGATGCTATGCACCAAGCTGTTTGACTCTGATGATATTCAAATATTTTATTCACAAACATCATATCAGAAGAAAGTACAAGTGGCAGGCTACGCTGACTGACAAAAGGAACGTTGGAAGTTTTTAAAGGCAACGTCAGTAGACACAGCGTGAACAAGGCTCGAGGTAGTTGACAAAAGCGTGAAACATTAAATGCAATGCTGTACGGAACACGCAAAGCATTAAATGCTCCCAACGGTCATCTTCTCAAACGCCTATAAGTATGAAGTTCTGATGAGAAGCAAGGTTAACAACTACGAAGAACTCTGAATCAAATTCTGTGAATATTAACTTGCTGAAACGCTGTTCAACTCAAAGCTCAGAAACTTCATCTTCATCAAAGCTCACTACATTGCTGTTGTAATATATTAGTGAGATTAAGCTTAAACGTTAAGAGAAATATCACTGTTGTGATTATAGCTTTTCAGAAGCATTTGTAATACTCTTGGAATTGATTACATTATTTTGTAAGTAACTAGAGTGATCAAGTGTTGATCAGGGTACTCTAGGAAGTCTTAGAGGTTATCTAAGCAGTTGTAACTAGAGTGATCGTGTTGATCAGGAAACTCTAGAAAGTCTTAGAGGGTATCTAAGCAGTTGTTCCTGGAGTGATCAGGTTGTGATCAAAATACTCTAGAAGACTTAGTCGTGGGCTAAGTGGAAAACCATTATAATCTGTTGCGATTAGTGGATTAAATCCTCAGGTGAGGTAAATCACTCTGTGGGGGTGGACTGGAGTAGTTTAGTTAACAACGAACCAGGATAAAAATAACTGTGCAATTTATTTTTATCGTTCAAGTTTTTAAGACTACACTTATTCAAACCCCCCCTTTCTAAGTGTTTTTCTATCCTTCAATTGGCATCAGAGCGCCGGTTCTAAGGTGCAAGCACTTAACCGTGTTTAGAAAAGATTCAGGAAGAGAAAAACGCTTCAGTAAAAGATGGCTGGTGATGAACACACATCTACATCTGGCTCTGCTGAGCAATACAACGGAAATGGTAACAATGGTTATACTAGACCACCAGTATTTGATGGTGAAAACTTTGAATACTGGAAAGATAAACTGGAAAGTTACTTTCTTGGTCTGGATGCTGATCTATGGGATCTTCTGATGGATGGTTACAAACATCCAGTAAATGCTAGTGGCATAAAGCTTACAAGGCAAGAAATGGATGATGATCAAAAGAAGCTTTTCAAGAATCATCATAAATGTAGGACTGTTTTGCTGAATGCTATCTCTCATGCTGAGTATGAGAAGATATCTAACAGGGAAACTGCCTATGATATATATGAGTCATTGAAAATGACCCATGAGGGAAATGCTCAAGTCAAAGAGACAAAAGCTCTTGCTCTAATCCAGAAGTATGAAGCCTTCAAGATGGAGGATGATGAAGACATTGAAAAGATCTTTTCAAGATTTCAAACTCTGACTGCTGGATTGAGAGTTCTAGACAAAGGCTACACCAAGGCTGATCATGTAAAGAAGATCATCAGAAGTTTGCCCAGAAGATGGGGTCCAATGGTGACTGCATTCAAGATTGCCAAGAATCTGAATGAAGTTTCTTTGGAAGAGCTTATCAGTGCCTTGAGAAGCCATGAAATAGAGCTGGATGCAAACGAGCCTCAGAAGAAAGGTAAGTCTATTGCATTAAAATCTAATATTAAAAAATGCACTAACGCTTTTCAGGCTAGAGAAGAAGATCCTGAAGAATCAGAATCTGAAGAAGAAGATGAACTGTCCATGATCTCCAGAAGGGTAAACCAACTCTGGAAGAGCAAGCAAAGGAAGTTCAGAGGCTTCAGAAGTTCAAAGAGATTTGAACGTGGAGAATCTTCTGATGACAGAAGATTTGATAAAAAGAAGGTCATGTGCTATGAATGCAATGAGCCTGGACACTATAAGAATGAATGTCCAAAACTTCAAAAGGAAAATCCCAAGAAGAAGTTTCATAAGAAGAAAGGTCTTATGGCAACCTGGGATGAGTCAGAAGATGAATCAGACTCGGAAGACGAGCAGGCTAACTGTGCGCTGATGGCGACAGAAGATGACAGATCAGAATCTACATCAGAATCAAATTCTGAAGAGGTATTTTCTGAACTATCTAGAAAAGAGTTAGTTTCCAGTTTAACAGAACTTCTGGAACTCAAAGCTCATCTTAGTATCAAATATAAAAAGCTGAAGAAGCAATTTGAATTTGAAACTAAGAAGCTGGAATTGGAAAATTCTGAACTGAAGGAAAAAGTTTTAAATCTATCCAAAAATAGTGGATCTCCTTCTGAAACAGAAAAAGCCATTCCTAGCATGAATCATATTCTGAAAGAATATGACTTGAGCTTCAGAAAATTTCTATCTAGAAGCATTGGCAGAAGTCAGCTAGCTTCTATGATATATGCTGTGTCTGGGAACAAGAGAGTTGGCATTGGTTATGAGGGTGAAATCCCATACAAGCTTGAATCTGTGGATGATATGAAAATATCATACAAGCCTCTGTATAACCAATTTAAATTTGGCCACTCCCATGATATTAAGCACACATCACATGCACAAAGTTTTCACATAACACACACCAAGAAGCATGTGACACAATCTAAGAAATATCATGGAACTCAGAATAAGAAGTATCATACTGTTCCTCCTGTTAAATATTTTGCTAAACCCAAGTTCAATCAGAACTTGAGGAGAACTAACAAAAAAGGACCCAAGAAATTGTGGGTACCTAAGGAGAAGATAATTTCTGTTGCAGATATCCTTGGCGGCAAAGAGGACAGAAAGCAAAATGTCATGGTACCTGGACTCTGGGTGCTCGCGACACATGACGGGAAGAAGGTCTACATTCCAAGACCTGGTGCTTAAACCAGGTGGAGAAGTCAAGTTTGGAGGAGACCAGAAGGGCAAAATCATTGGCTCTGGAACCATAAGTCTTGGTAACTCTCCTTCCATAACTAATGTACTTCTTGTTGAAGGATTAACGCATAACTTATTGTCCATAAGTCAATTAAGTGACAATGGTTATGATATAATCTTCAATCAAAAGTCTTGCAAGGCTGTAAATCAGAAGGATGGCTCAATCCTATTTACAGGCAAGAGAAAGAACAACATTTATAAGACAGATCTTCAGGATCTTAAGAATCAGAAGGTGACTTGTCTTATGTCTGTTTCTGAAGAGCAATGGGTCTGGGACAGAAGATTAGGACATGCTAGTTTGAGAAAGATTTCTTAGATTAACAAACTAAATCTAGTCAGAGGACTCCTCAATCTGAAATTCAAATCAGATGCTCTTTGTGAAGCATGTCAGAAGGGCAAGTTCTCCAGACCTGCATTCAAGTCTAAGAGTGTTGTTTCTTCCTCAAGGCCGTTAGAACTCTTACACATTGATCTGTTTGGCCCAGTCAAAACAGCATCTGTCAGAGGGAAGAAATATGGATTAGTCATCGTTGATGATTATAGCCGCTGGACATGGGTAAAGTTCTTGAAACACAAGGATGAGTCTCATTCAGTGTTCTTTGAATTATGCACTCAGATTCAATCTGAGAAAGAGTGTAAAATCATAAAGGTCAGAAGTGATCATGGTGGCGAATTTGAGAACAGATTCTTTGAGGAGTTCTTCAAAGAAAATGGTATTGCCCATGATTTCTCTTTCCCTAGAACTCCACAGCAAAATGGAGTTATAGAGCGAAAGAATAGGACTCTACAAGAAATGGCCAGAACCATGATCAGTGAAACCAATATGGCTAAGCATTTCTGGGCAGAAGCAATTAACACTGCATGCTATATTCAGAATAGAATCTCTATCAGACCGATTCTAAATAAGACTCCTTATGAATTGTGGAAGAACAGAAAGCCCAACATTTCATATTTCCATCCTTTTGGATGTGTATGTTTTATTCTGAATACTAAAGATCATCTTGGTAAGTTTGATTCTAAAACACAAAAGTGTTTCCTTCTTGGATATTCTGAACGCTCTAAAGGCTACAGAGTATACAATACTGAAACATTGATTATAGAAGAATCAATCAATATCAGGTTTGATGATAAGCTTGGTCTTGAAAAACCAAAGCAGTTTGAGAATTTTGCAGATTTTGATATTGATATATCAGAAGTTAAAGAATCAAGAAGCAAAGCTGCAGAAGCTGGCAGTCTCAGAAGCAATGGATCAGAAGATCAAGTTGCTGCATCTTTAGAGAATCTTAGGATTTCTGAAGAACCAACCATCAGAAGATCACCTAGACTTGCCTCAGCTCATTCAGAAGATGTGATCCTTGGAAAGAAAGATGATCCTATCAGAACCAGATCATTTCTTAAGAATGGCAATCAGAAGCAGTGATCAGAATCAGAAGGCGTAAAGTCTATTCATATTTTACAGCTGTCATCTATTATCTGATGGTGAACACGTGTCTGTACGGTTAGTACAAAGCGTGCAGTTGAAAAAACGCCGACCTAGGTAACTGTATTAAATCATTTCATTTACTGTGTTCTCTCTCCTAATGTCATTTCTCATTAAATGCATAATGATTTCTTTTTTAAATCTTTTAAATAACCTGCTTCATCTTCATTCCCTCTTTTTCTCTCTTTCTCTCTCTTTTGTGCATCCCCTTCGTTGCATTTCATTTCAAACCCTAGTTTTTGATTTGATCTCAAAGCATAATCATCATGAACTCATCTTCTTGTTCATCAAATTCAAAAGAAAGGCTCACTTCTACACAGATCCTTTTACACAAATATGAGTATGCTCCATTGAAAACATGCTTAATACCCACGAAAGAACTGGAAGTTCTATGTGAATCTGCTGTGGACATCAACAACCTAAAAGCAAATGGTTTTAAGTGTGATGCAAGAATCTTTGAGCAAGGATGGTCTAAATATCTTGATAGATTGGTTGGTCCAATTTATCCTGAACTTGTGAAGGATTTCTGGGTACATGCAACGGTTACCCCAACTGCCATCATTTCATTCGTGCTAGGGCATGAAGTGGTTATCACTGAGAAGCTCATCAGGAAGCTGTACAATCTTGATGATGAAGAAGGTTGGTCTGGTCTTCAACCCGCTACAGTTGACTGGAATCAAGTTGAAAAACAAATCTCTACGGTTTTTGGAATTGATTCTCATAACACGGGCACCTTAAGGCCTTTTTATAAAGCATGGGCTGAGATTATTCTGGGTTCCCTTCACCATAGAAAAAGGATGCTCTCCTCCTCCTACATCAGTCCGACTCACAAGTATAATCTTTTCTGCATTGGCAAAAAGACAGAGATCAACATCTCTCATATTCTGTTTGAGAATCTGAAAACGTCTATCTTTGAGTCAAGAGAAGATGAAAGGGCGAAGTACCCTCATATTCCAAGAACAACCATTCCATTCGGAAGGATGATTTCAGACGTTCTGATTGAAAGCAAAGTGGTGGACTCCATTAGAAAACTCAATGCATCTCATTTTCTTTGAGTAATTCAAGGTCCCATCTTCAATGGTGTTGATTTGTTCAGACTGGAACTCATTAAGAATGTACCTTTTGTGTGCACAAGCTTTCCTGACATTCTGACAAGAAGAATTGCTGTTGAAGGATTCATCTCCTTGTTTCATAAAGAACTTGATCAAGTTGTCAAGTTTTATCTGGAAGATTGTGTTAGGAAGCAATCAGATGTTGATCCTGCTTGGATCCGTGGCAGAGTACTCCCGTCCAAAGCTGATATTCTGAAGAAGGATAAGAAGGAACGACATGCAAGGCTAAAAAGAAAGGCCCAAGAAGATGAGGCTGAGAGAGCCAAGAAGTTGAGGGTCACCTATGATCCTGACAAGGTAGGCTCTTTTGAACGCAGGAATAAAAGGATCAGAGACTCCTTTCACAAAACCAGATCTTCACATGCTTCTTCTGAACACTCCTCCAGGCAGGTTTTTACTCCACCTCCTTCTGTCCCTAAACCTTCTCCCCAATCACCTCCTTCTGCACCAAAAGTAAACTTCACCTTGCCAAATCCTTCTCCATCATCCTCTTCCTCTCCCATTCTAAACCCCACACCTCTAAGTATTCTTCCCCCAACTCCTTCTGATAAACCTTTCTCACCTATTCCCTTTACAAATACTCCATCCTTATCAATCACTCTCTCAGATATCCCTTCTTCCTCATCTACCGCACCTCCATCTTCTATAGACCATCCATTACCTACCAGAGAATCCCAACCCTACTGTCTTCTCTACCCTGACTACAAATTTACCTTCAATCCGCCTGAACCTGAACCCTATACCTGCTTGGAACTATTCAGACATGAGGTAATTAGCAGTCTAGATCTTCTGAAGGATGTTTTTCTAAATGGTCTGGATGACGTTTCTACAAGAAATCTTTGGAAAAGATTTCACAAGGATTTTCAAGTAGAAGCAATGGGAGTACAAAAGAGATTAGTGGCTGCTGCCCCTGGTTCCCCTGGATATCTTCTGACGGATAATAATGGTATATACTACCATCCTCTCAGAAACTGTGTTGCTGCTGAGGAGAAGCCCTTTGTGGACGAATTGGAAGTAGCAAGATTGGCTGCTGCATTAGAAGCTAATCCATGCAGGGATATTGTTATCTGGATTCCTGATTATCCTGTTCTTCTTGGAGATTTCAAGACCCTCTTTGACTTCTGAGGGAAAACCCTTCTGAGAAAGACCCAAGCTTGGTCATTCCAGAAGTTGTTGACCCACCAGAAGTTAAAGGTCCTTCTGCTCCCAAGAATCTAGCTGCCATTCTTCAGGCACTTGAGAATGCAGATTCTGAGATTCCTGTTGCAGATTATGGAGATGCTTCTATGAAAGAAGCAGATGCTGAAGATCATATTGCTGAAACTGTTCCTGTTGAGGAAATCCATGCAAATGATCTATCAATGGAAGCTGCAGATCACAATGTCATCCTTGTGGATAGAAGCTGTGAAGCTTCTTCTGATGAATTTTCTCGTCTTGCAAGGAAGCTGGAAGTTATTCAGAAGAACCAGGATGAGCAAAGCTCAATCAATGCTGAGTTTAGAGCTTTCATGGAGAGGCAAGATGGATACAACAATGTGGTTCAAGAGATGCTGGCTAAGATCTTGTCAAGGCTAGGGCCATCTTAGATTGAGTCTTAGTTGTCTTTGTTTTTTGCCTTTGCTGCATCTGTTTTTTTATGCATCTTTCCTTCCTTCTCTCTTTGTACTTCTGTACTTCTGTCATTTTGAGCTTAAATGAAATTTCTTTTTTCTTCCCTGTGTTTCTTTGTGTTTTTCATCTGAATCTTTTATGTTTTTGATGATATGACAAAAAGGGGGAGAAAGTATATGATAAATGATCTGATTATTATTATCAGTTACCGAGTAAAAAGGCTCCACATTTACTAACAGAACTTGCAAAGTTCTATGTTTTTAAGTTGTGTTGTTGCAGGAATCAAAGATTCAAGATCAACATAAGAAGCAACAAGATCAATCAAGCTCTTGGATTCTTGAAGCAAGCTGAGTGCTAGGAAGCTTCAGAATCAGAAGCAAGAAGGAAGAATGATCAGAAATAGCTCCTGGATTCTTGAAGCAAGCTGAGTGCTAGGAAGCTTCAGAATCAGAAGCAAGAAGGAAGAATGATCAGAAATTCTGATAATAGAATATGATCCAAATCATTGTCTGTTTGCTCTGATACATTGTCTATTGGATCTGATATATCCTATATGGCTTATATGGCTCTGATACATATTTTGTGTTCTGATACACATTTTATGTTCTAACTCATTCATGCTGACTTTTGTCGTTTAGTTTTGTTCTGTAACATTTCAGGATGTAGAGATGCTCTGATGATGCTCTGGTATATTCAACAATGTTCTGATACAATCTAGCATGAAGTGATGTAAGAAGAAATTCAAAGCTCTGAAGCTATCCGAGGGAAGCAGAGATCAGAAGCTGTGAATGTTCTAAAGATCCAGAAAACTCAAGTTCTGAAGCTGTCCTAAATGGAAGCATGAATCAGAAGCTGTGAATGTTCTGAAGATCAAAGAAATTCAAGTTCTGAAGCTGTCCTAAATGGAAGCAGGAATCAGAAGCTGTGAATGTTCTGAAGATCAAAGAAATTCAAGTTCTGAAGCTGTCCTAAATGGAAGCAGGAATCAGAAGCTGTGAGTGTTCTAAGGATCTAAAGAAATTCAAGTTCTGAAGCTGTCCAATGGAAGCAGAAGTCAGAAGCTATGAATTATCAGAAGACAGAAGCTTATGTGATCGTCTCTACCGAAATAATCAGGGAAGTCTTTTATTATTAAAGTTCTTCGAGTATTTATTTCAGGGGGAGATTATTCATCTCAGGGGGAGATTGTTAATCTCAGGGGGAGACATATTCACATGGTTATGCTATAGCTGTGTAATTTGTCTTTAGCCGGCTGCTCTTTCTGATCGCAAATTCATATCATTTATATATGTTTTTGTCATCATCAAAAAGGGGGAGATTGTTAGAACAAGAATTGTTCTGATCAATATTCTTAGTTTTGATGATAACAAGGATATGAATTTTGTGTGAGATAATGTGGTACTCTAATACATTGCAATTTCCCTTTCAGGAAATATATAAAGAGTATGCACAAATCAGCGCTCAGAAGCTTTGTCTCAGAAGGTTCAGCATGCAACATCAGAACATGGTCTGGCAAGACATCAGAAGATGGTCAAGGCAGAATCAGAACATGGGTCTATGGAAGCATCAGAAGAACTTGAGATCAGAAGCAGAAGCACTGAAGTTCTCATAGTATCACGCTCAGAAGCACTTCAAGGTCAGAAGACAAGAAGATGCTATGCACCAAGCTGTTTGACTCTGATGATATTCAAATATTTTATTCACAAACATCAGATCAGAAGAAAGTACAAGTGGTAGGCTACGCTGACTGACAAAAGGAACGTTGGAAGTTTTTAAAGGCAACGTCAGTAGACACAGCGTGAACAAGGCTCGAGGTAGTTGACAAAAGCATGAAACATTAAATGCAATGCTGTACGGAACACGCAAAGCATTAAATGCTCCCAACGGTTATCTTCTCAAACGCCTATAAGTATGAAGTTCTGATGAGAAGCAAGGTTAACAACTACGAAGAACTCTGAATCAAATTCTGTGAATATTAACTTGCTGAAATGCTGTTCAAATCAAAGCTCAGAAACTTCATCTTCATCAAAGCTCACTACATTGTTATTGTAATATATTAGTGAGATTAAGCTTAAACGTTAAGAGAAATATCACTGTTGTGATTATAGCTTTTCAGAAGCATTTGTAATACTCTTGGAATTGATTACATTAATTTGTAAGTAACTAGAGTGATCAAGTGTTGATCAGGGTACTCTAGGAAGTCTTAGAGGTTATCTAAGCAGTTGTAACTAGAGTGATCATGTTGATCAGGAAGCTCTAGAAAGTCTTAGAGGGTATCTAAGCAGTTGTTCCTGGAGTGATCAGGTTGTGATCAGAATACTCTAGAAGACTTAATCGTGGGCTAAGTGGAAAACCATTGTAATCTGTTGCGATTAGTGGATTAAATCCTCAGGTGAGGTAAATCACTCCGTGGGGGTGGACTGGAGTAGTTTAGTTAACAATGAACCAGGATAAAAATAACTGTGCAATTTATTTTTATCGTTCAAGTTTTTAAGACTACACTTATTCAAACCCCCCTTTCTAAGTGTTTTTCTATCCTTCAGTGGTATCATCAAAAGCTTCTCCAAAATTTTCACACGTCAGCAGTTCAGAGATGGTTAAGGGAGTAATGGCAATGTGAGCCAATCGAACATGAGATACTATGGTGGTTCTTCCTTCTGGATCTATGCATAGGGACACAAACATCCAGAAATCTGCCAGCATGTTAGGGTAAATGGACCCCTCCAGGGTTTCTTGGTAAAACTGGAGGTGTTGGTCAGCAAAGAGTACACCAATGTTGATGCGGTTGTCATCGAACTCCTCCTTATAGAGGTTGAATTCTTTTTTGATGCAGGACCTGATGGTAGCATGAGTTAAAGGTTGCACCATTGTAAGGAAGAGAGCAAGAGTTTTTATCAAGTTCTGTATTTGAAAAGTGCAAGGAAGAGAAAGAAGATTTTGGTAAGAGTTTGGTGAAAGAATGAGGAAAATGCTAGGCTTTATATAGAATGCGTTTGGCCATAAAAGAGCGATTTATCTCTTAAGTGTTGATTGGACTGCGTTTGGTATCCCCAAGAGAAGTTATGGCTTCCGCCGTTTCCCGCCTTGGAAGTTGAAGTGTAATCATTTTAAAAACTGATACACGCACGTCTCAAATAGACGTTTTGGAAAAGTGATGTCATCATTTAATTATGGTTACGGCTAGGGGAGTGGAAACGTCAAGTTTAGGCTTGAGAGGCTGCGAAGGGTAATCATGTCACGTGGGGGCATTATTAAAGTCATTGTTATAACAAAAATAATTTTGGCAATTTTTAGGAATTGTTAAATACTACTCGTGACAATTACAGAAACGGATATATGGAAGATAGTAAGACAAAGTTACTTATATATTCCTGAGGAAAGTTTGATTACAGAATGAAGAAAGGAAAGAACTAAGTACGAAATACAAAAAGATAGTACAAGGTCCAAAATGGTTAATTAAAATCCTTGGGAAGGTTATCTTTCATCTTCGAATACTGAGTTTCCCATAAGGACATATGACGTTCGATTAATGCCTGTTGTCTTTTCAGTTCTTCGATCTCTGGCACTAGCTTCTGTGCCGTCTCGAAATGTCGAATCCCTAACTGCGCCACTTCAGTCAATTCATCCTGATTGGTTTGTTGGATTGCTACCTGACGAGACTGAGCATCCTTTATCTTCTCTTCGAGGAGCTAAATTTCTTGTTTCTAGGATTGGATATTCGCTTCACAATCTTCATATTTGTCATACCCCAAAATTTGCCCATACTATTTCTCTTGTTCAAATTCAAATCAAGATGCAAAGCTCCAAGACAAACTCTCCTAAACAATGCTCAGAAATTAGGTTTTGTTGTTCTAAAGGAAAATCACTGAATCCATGGGTCTAAGGCATCCCATATGGCCTATGACACTCCACACTATCTCCATAACAAAATTCAGGGCTCAATACAAAAGATTGGTCACTCAATTGCTCAGAAAATCAACAATCGACTAGTTTGATCTAAAAGTCAACTGTGGCCAAAATACAGTCAAAACTCCTGATTTTTTTGTCAACATCCTCATATTGAAGAATCATTCACCATTTGATCAAGAATTGATCATGGTTCATCTGGGAAAGATAAAAAATCAACAAATCAAAAAGTTTCTAAATTAGGGTTTTTATAGGAGAAAGTCAACTGAACTTTGACCAGCCATAACTCTCACATGGAACATCAGAAATTTTCCATCCAAAGCTCACGTTGAAGGAAATTTGATTCTCTACAAATTTGTCTCTCACATGCCAAGTCTAAAAGTGCTTCATTTGAGATATATGGATCAAAACATTATAGGTCATTCTCAAAGGTCAATAAAAAGTCATTTTTTTCAAAAGAACATACAAGGAGCATGGAAAATTATTTTGTCATGAGACCAAAAATACTGGTTAGGGGACTCTTCAAGGTTTCTAAAAAGTCCTATAACTCCTCCATACCTCAAAAATTAATGGAGATATGCATTGTCAAAGTTGGACAAATTTGAGAGGGAAAATGTGAAATAATAGGCCTCAAATTGATTTCTTTTGCAAAGGAGCCCAAGTTTTTATGGATCAATATTGATCCTCAGCCTATCCAAGACTTCAAATTTATTTGGCACGAATTTTTAACATTTATTTGATTTTATATGAATTTTTAATCATTTAAAAAGTGATTTTAATCAAGTGAAAATCAAATATTTGTTAGAGATTCCATAAGTAAAAAATATAACCATCATTTATGCCAAAATGCCAATCAAATTTCGTGCACCATAATATGGAGAATATTGGATTGAAAATTGAGCAAATTTGGGAAGATTATAAACCATATTTCATCAAATTTCCAAATCTTTGATTAAGAGAGATTTGAACCAAATCTTCTACCCTAATTGATTCTATTATATATATATATATATATATATATATATATATATATATATATATATATATATATATATATATATATATATATATATATATATATATATATATATATATATATATATAATAGGTGCAATGCATGAGAGGATTCTTGATAAGGGTTTTTGCAGCAAAGAACACCAAGAACAAAGCTTATTTTTTCATAAAAAACTCAATTCAGTTTCAAAGATTGGTGGAGATTCAAAGAGTTTTAATCATTGCTACGTGTTCCTTAGACGTTGTTGAAGTTATATCGATCATCATCAAGCCTTGAAGCCTCGAGAATCACGTTCACATAGCCACGGTTTGCACAATTTTTTCTCAAACACACCCCTTTTAATTCATGCGATTTAAATGAATTTTAAGCATCCATACATGTTCATATGATTGTGTGGAGTGTTTCTGAATTGTCAATTGCAAGGTTTGGCACGTGAATGGTGCCACGCCATTGTTAGGGTTCTTGTTCTTAGAATTAGGGCTTTTCAGTTAGAGCTGATTTCAGACTAAATTAACGGTCCCTTTAGACTCGGGAGGTTACGTACATTCAATCTGGGTTAGTTGTTTGTGTTTGTTGATGATAATTTGCAGGTTTAATAAAAAAATACCTATGGCCATGCAAGGGCACCATAGGTAAAGGTTCTATCTTTATTTGTAGAAGCTGGGCGTGGAAGTTTATTTTTTTAAATTTTGATTAACGTAAAATTTACTATATTATGATTTAACTGTGATGCGTTGACAGCATATGAATCCGATGTAGTTGGCTAAGCGAAAGGGGATGTTCACTAACAGGCTTGGGTTCGATCCCCAGTGGCTCTCCTTTCCTTTTGTTATTTTGCTAAACTATTTGTTGAGTGATGTTGCTTTCAGATCCCACGCGGCAAGTTCACCGCATCTCCACGACGCAACCTCAAACCCTTGCCATAATATCTCATTTACTTCTGATCCAACGCCCAGTATCTGCAGGTGCACCAAGGGCTTTCAAAGAGTACCACACCAGATCAGCGCCCCAACTTTGTTATTCTTCCTTAGTTTTTATTTATTTTGTTGATTGTTTTTTATTATTTATTTTCCAAATTAACCATTAAATTAATTTATCTAATATTTTTACTCAACTATAAAATTGATATAAAATTAATATTTTAGTTAGTTTAACTTTTAGATTTAGTTAATTAGTTAATAAATATAGTGTTAATTAGGGTTAACTAGTTAATAATTTTAATTAGTTTAATTAAATTAATTAGGATAATTAAATTAATTAGGTAAATTAGGGTTTCTTAATTAATTAGGTTTTTAACCAATAATTAATTTAGTTTTAGGTTTGTTCTTTAACCCTCAAGATTTAGAATTTATCACCATAAAAACATCGAACCCTTATTGTCGATCTTTAATGCACTAACATTTCTCCTCTTTTGCCCTTTTTTCAGGGTTGACCCCGAGGCTACCTTCGACTACAAACCATATCAGATCAAATCAAATCAAAAAGCTAAGTCCTTTTCAAACTTTTTTTGTTATTATTTATTTCCTTTTCCCTTTTTTTTATAGGGTTAACCCTAATTATTATTTGAATTGATAATACACTCATTCCTTCTTTATATTTCTTCTTTTCCGATTTTTCAGGGTTTGCCAACCGCCAAAGCTCAAATAAACAGTAACCCTAAAACTCTAACTTCTTTTATATTTTGCCTAATTATTACTTATGCCAAACCCGCTGGTTTCATTATTCCCTTCCCCATATTCTTATGTATATGTTCCTGGTTTGTATTGTTTGGCCTCAAAGGCACTTAATTTGTATATTGTACTTTCTGCCATGGTTAGTAATTTAGGGAGTGCAACTCTGAACTGAATTAGAGCCATTTAAATTATAAGATAATATATTTCGAATTGAATCACATGATTGTTGCACCCACGCACACTTTTTGGTAACCCCTCTTGTTGCCTATTGCCTGTTGCCTTGTTGCCTTGTGATTTTTTGCAGAGTAGCCATGCCCCTCGAATAGGAGGATACCTCAGCCATGTTGCCTCGATTATGCAAAGATCATATGTCCCTAATGATGTTGCCTTCGATACACTAATATGATCTCGTCCCTCGGAAGTTGCCTACGAAAGGCTGAGGTATCCTCTGGTTGCCTATGAAAGGCTATTCTGATCCTTCCCTTAGACTACCTGCCTCTCTATGGCATGGGACAGTCTTATGGCGAACGATATTGCAACGACACTTCAACCTCCAAATGAAAGGCTTCCTGCCCTATTATGGCATGGATAGACCCTTTCACCCTGAAAGGCTAAAAGAACTGATTTTCTACATTATTAAGGGAATTGCCCCTAATTGCCTTGCCCTGTCTAAAACATTTTCATATTCTTTCTCATAAACCTTCAAAATGGCTACGCTCATTTACGAGCTAAAGTCCATATTCACTTCTTCTACATTTCTGAACAAAAAATAGCAAAGCAATTAAGAGCCCATGGAAAACCATGGATGCAAAGGGTGCCTTACACCTTCCCTTTGCATAAATTACCCCCCTGAACTCAGTTTTCTTTAAAAAGGTTTTTTCCTGTTCTGTTAGCCTTTCTATTTAATTTGAATAAAATAAAAGTCGGTGGCGACTCTTGCTATCCGCAATATTTCGATATAAAAGTCAGTTCACCGTATTACAGAACTGGCGACCCTACTGGGGATATATTCGATTAAAAGAGGGGTTACCTTAAAGTTTAGGATCACTTAATGTTTGCTTTGCTTGCTTTATTTTTCAGGGTTATTTTGGGAATTAAATGAAGGACAAATCCTACACCCGGATTCAAGTACATCTAAGATAGGAAGTGGCATAGTCATGGCGACCTCCTTCATGTATGTGGAGGATTGGTCAATATGAGAGTTCACGCTTAAGTTAGGCCTCTATGGGTGTTTGCATGCTTCTCTTGTATGAGGGAGGGTCGTGCGGATGTCTGTGGGTGAGTCGGAGCTTAAGGACCTTTAAGTTACCTTTAACCCATCTTGACTTTTAGGAACGTAGTGGGGGGACTACTCTTGATGTATGTTGAGAGCATAGTCGCTACCCGATACTACAACTCAGATAGGTTCTTTCTCAAAGTATCATTGCATGGTATGTATGTATCATGTTCGAGGGTGCTTTAGGAGGGCTGACAATTATGGGTAACTCGGTAGAACCCGTTGCTGATATCATCTTTATCCTTAGAAATACCTTTGGGGAAGGGTATCTCACATGATCTAAACTCCATGCAAGCTTTTCAACCTAAGGACACTTGTGTGACTTGCTTGTGTTTGTTATCTAACCCTCTGATCTCCTTGCAGGTTTTGCTTGTAGCACATTTCGTCCTTATTACCTTATGCTTTACTTAATGCATTACATGTGCATGACATCATGACATCATAACATATCATGTTAACTAACCCTTAAAAGGATCTTAGGAATTTATGGCGCACAATTTCAGGTGCTCTTATCAAGGACGGAATTCCTATCTAGGGGCAAGAGGATTTACTTTCTTCTGGCTGTTTTTCTGCCAAATCAAAGACACCTTACCCATCAAGGGGCAAGAGGATTTATTTTCCTCTGGCCGTATGCCTTCCAGTTTAAAGACATCATACCTATAAAGGGGCAAGAGGATTTATTTTTCTCTAGCCATGTACCTTCAAATTCAGAGATATCCCGAATCAGAGGCGATGACCCACTCGATATGGTGAGCTTGATTCTCAAAGAAGGATGTTCCAAGACGAAAGTTAGAGTTCTTCAGACAAGGCTGCGACCAACTTAATTTCTATATGTCATGAACTAAATTTCCTAAAGAACCTTGAAAGCATTGCATTTGCATTCATAACATCGCATAACAGGTGTCGCACAACAGGTATCTCATCCTCTCTTGCTGTTTACTTCAACACAAATGGATTTCGAGCAATCAGTCAAACACCTTCAGGCTCAGAACATCTGATCCCAAACTCTAATTCTGAACTCAGCCAAGGGGCAAGAAGGATTGAAGTCACTCCTCTTCCTGGGTACAATTGCAATGTGAGATGTGCTTATTGTTCGAACAATCTTGGTCATGACACTAAGGATTATGGACCATTGAAGCATAAGATTCAAGACTTAATCAATGACAAAATCATTGATTTCATTTCACCTGAGGAACCTCATATAGTTGATGTTGTACACAACTAGAAAGGCCGTAATGAACGCAACCAATCTATTAGGCAATTCTGATCTCTACACCAGCTCCACAACAACGACGAAAGCCAGACATACCTAAGCGTCAACTCACCAAGATCAATATGTCATTGGCTCGAGAATTACAACATCTGTTGAAGATCGAATTGATTACTCTGAGGGACCCTCCTAAGAATTTTAATACCTCCATTCCTGGTTATAAACTCAATGCGAGGTGCGTGTACCATTCCAACATTTCTGGACATCACACAAACAATTGCTGGACATTGGAGAATAAGAGTTAAGATTTGATTGATGATGGGGAAATCAAATTCAACTCTCCTGAAAACTCCTGTAATGATCACCATTCCTATTCCTAGTCATGACAAGACTGATTCACGTCTAGACTGACGAACTTTTGGATCATTAGATCTACTTTCATTTGCAAGTTTCTTTTCTGTTTATTTAAACATTTGACTCATGATAGACATTATCTGTTTTAATAATCATCATCAGTGCATTGCATACGTTTGTCTTGAATAAATTATTTCGCTATCACTCATTTTAAATTATGTCTTTACCTTGCATATGTTGTAAGCCTTTTAAGGGAGGATGACGAAAATGATACCGTAACCTCATACAGTATGCTTTTGAGAGGACTATGCTGACGATGTACAGGCATTGTTTCAATTCCTAAACAGTGGAGATATAAGGATGTTAATCCCTCGTCAACCCCTTTGAGCCTAAGAAGTAGAAGTTTCTTTCTTGTACATTTTAAAACCCTTAATCATAACCTGGGGCAGGGTAGTTACTCAGTTAACTCAAGTATACTAGCTGCTGTTTTCACAAATAATGATGGGTTCCTGTAACCATTAAGTCAGGCAGTCAACATCTATCAAAATAAAAAATAAAAATTAAGTCGAAACCTATGAAATTTCAAAAGAGGTCACTAAAAAATCCTTGACAAAAGGAAAAACATTACAAAAACAAAAAAGGATGACTGCCTGTCCAAATAAACTTCCATTACTTAAACCATCATCAAATGTCAAAGTTACGACTTCAAAGCTTTGCTAGAACTCAAAACGCAAAGTTAACTGAGCATAGGATCGAAGAACATCACGAAGATTGGGAAGGGTACAAATAAACCTTGAGCCTTTATCCTTTGTTTCTTAAGCCGTGAACCAAGCCACGTTACAACCCTTGAAAGTCCTAACTGAAGCATGGCTAGTTCGAAAGCATACTGTCGCTAAAAAGGTATCCTGACTCCTTAAGGTTTACCAAAAATTCTGAGTTGATATTTCGTTTTACAAACATCACGTTTTACAAATATCACGTTTTTAAATCTCCTGTTTTAATATTTTTCAAAAAACTCAAGACAAACGTACGAATTGCATCTCATGAATTCATTATTAAACATATTCTGCTACATAATTTCAAAAGTTAGCAACAAAAAGAATTTGCACACAGGGTACAACTAATGACTGAAAGTTATCCCGACAGACAAGATTACTCCGAGAAGCAATGTCTCCTACGTATACAAGGGGCATGGCACGCTTTGCCCAATCAATCTGGGGCAATCAAGTCGAGATTCGAAGAATCTCTCAAATGCCAAAAAGTCAAAGGCATACATCCCATGTGGATTTAAAACTATTTCCCGATCAATCTGGGGCAATCAGGTCAAGATTCTGAGAATCTCTCAAGGGTGCCAAAACAATCAGGGACATGCATCCAAGTAGATCTGAAGCTACTTCCCAATCAACATGGGGCATGCATCCAAGTGGGTCTGAAGCCACCTCCCAATTGACATGGGGCATTGTCCTAAGTCTATGATTACTAGGGGCATGTCGCCCATAGTGCACATCTCATGAGGTCCTCGCGAGGCAAATCTTTCCAAAAGTTCCTACCAACAGGGGCAAATGTATGCAAGTCCAGTTTGACATCTTGATCGATACTCAGTGGTGTGTCCTAATCAAATCCAGGAATGGTAGTTATAATACTGGGGGCAACTTTCAAGACACCCAGGTCTCCCCACAGAGTCGGGTTCACAAGATCATATCCCCACAGAGTAATCATTAAGAAGATATCTTCAAAACTCTCAACGAAAGACATAGCCCTCCAACAGAGTTTACATCTTCAACACGGTCGGTTCCCCGATACTTTTCTCTCCTCCAACATGGTTTATTAATATCTCTTATCCCCAGTCAGGGTACATCAAGATCAATAATCCAAATGGTTCGCATCCCCAAGCAAAAATCATAAATCCCCAACTGAGCATCTTCAAGACAAGATCAGACAATAAAATCACAAAGACATAGAGATTTATTTTCTCAATCAAGACAACATAAATCATATTCACATATCATATGTCATAAACATATTCATACATTGCATACATTACCTCATAATAAATTCATACATAACACGCAAGTTTCTCATTTATTTTGAGAGACTCGTTGCATAATACATGCATCATAACATTGCATAAAGACTAACTTTACCTCTTGCAGGGTACAAGTACAAGCAGATGAACAAAATCTCAAATTCTCAAAGATCTAATTCAGTCACTACGAACGGTACTGACGCGATCAACTCTCAGAGATCTAATTCCATCATCACGAACGGTGTGGACACGATCAATTACCTCCTCAATCTAATTCAGTTACTACGAACGATACTGACACGACAAGAGATCTAATTATATCATCACGAATGGTGTAGACACGATCATCTTTCCAAGATCTAATTCAGTTGATACGAACGGCACTGACACGATCAACCTTTAGAGACCTAAGTCTATCATCACGAACGGTGTAGACACGATCGTCTTTCCAAGATCTAATTTAGTTACTACGAACGGTACTGACACGATCAACCTTTAAGGGTCTAATTCTATCATCACGAACTGTATAGACACGATCATCTTTCCAAGATCTAATTCAGGTATTACGAACGGTACTGACACGATCAACATTCGAAGATCTAATTATGTCATCATGAACGATGTAAACACGATCATCCTTCCCAAGTCTAATTCAGTTACTACGAACGGTGCTGACACGATCAATCTTCAACAAACACTTCTCAACATACTAAGCTCCTTCGACCTAACGCACGGTTTTCCAGACATCTACGGATGCAAATTGGATTTAGTCTAACGCACTCCTCCTCCTTCGACCTAACACACGGTTTTCCAGACATCTACTGATGCAAAATGGATTTAGTCTAACGCACGACTCATCCTTCAACCTAATGCACGGTTTTCCAGACATCTATGGATGCAATTTGGATTTAGTCTAACGCACGACTCATCCTTCAACCTAACACACGGTTTTCCAGACATCTACGGATGCAATTTGGATTTAGTCTAACGCACGACTCGTCCTCCAGCCTAATGCACGGCTTTCCAGACATCTACAGATGCAATTGGATTCAGTCTAACGCACGACTCATCCTTCAACCTAACGCACGGTTTTCCAGACATCTACAGATGCAATTTGGATTTAGTCTAACGCACGACTCATCCTTCAACCTAACACACGGTTTTCCAGACATCTACGGATGCAAATTGGATTTAGTCTAACGCACGACTCATCCTTCGATCTAACGCACGGTCTTCCAAACATCTGCTGATGTAAACTAGACCCAGTCTAACGTACGACTCATCCTAAGATACGGTCTAACATACGACGTATTTTAAGTCTCAAGTCTATCAAGCTGGATGGCATCTCTAAGCCTATCTCAATCAAGTCTCTCAGCATCCAGATGGCATCTATAAGCCCATTTCCAATAAACTTTCTCTCAATCCGGATGGCATCTTTAAAGCCCATCTCCAACAACACTGCCTAGATGGCATCTTCGAGCCCATTTCCGATAAAAGTCCTTACTTCAGTTAGGGCAAATTCTTGGGTATTCTAGTGTTCAATCCTCTTCTACCTTCAGATTCCGAAAAACACATATGTCAGTCTACATCTTCAGATATAATAAAATTGAACAGGGGCAGCTGTCATACTCCAAAATTTTCCCATACTATTTCTCTTGTTCAAATTCAAATCAAGATGCAAAGCTCCAAGACAAACTCTCCTAAACAATGCTAAAAAATTAGGGTTTTGTTGTTCTAAAGGAAAATCACTGAATCCATGGGTCTAAGGAATCCCATATGGCCTATGACACTCCACACTATCTCCATAACAAAATTCAGGGCTCAATACAAAAGATTGGTCACTCAATTGCTCAGAAAATCAACAGTCGACTAGTTTGACCTAAAAGTCAACTGTGGCCAAAATACAGTCAAAACTCCTGATTTTTTGTCAACATCCTCATATTGAAGAATCATTCACCATTTGATCAAGAATTGATCATGGTTCATCAAGGAAAGATCAAAAATCAACAAATCAAAAAGTTTCTAAATTAGGGTTTTTATAGGAGAAAGTCAACGGAACTTTGACTAGCCATAACTCACACATGGAACATAATAAATTTTCCATCCAAAGCTCATGTTGAAGGAAATTTGATTCTCTACAAATTTGTCTCTCACATGTCAAGTCTAAAAGTGCTTCATTTGAGAGATATGGATCAAAACATTATAGGTCATTCTCAAAGGTCAACAAAAAGTCATTTTTTTCAAAAGAACATACAAGGAGCATGGGAAATTATTTTGACATGAGACCAAAAACACTGGTTAGGGGACTCTTCAAGGTTTCTAAAAAGTGCTAGAACTCCTGCATACCTCAAAAATTGAGGGAGATATGCATTGTCAAAGTTGGACAAATTTGAGAGGGAAAATGTGAAATAATAGGCCTCAAATTGATTTCTTTTGCAAAGGAGCCCAAGTTTTTATGGCCCAATATTGATCCTCAACCTATCCAAGACTTCAAATTTAATTGGCACGAATTTTTAACATTTATTTGATTTTATATGAATTTTTAATCATTTAAAAAGTGATTTTAATCAAGTGAAAATCAAATATTTGTTAGAGATTCCATAAGTATCAAATATAACCATCATTTATGCCAAAATGCCAATCAAATTTCGTGCACCATAATATGGGGAATATTGGATTGAAAATTGAGCAAATTTGGAAAGATTATAAACCATATTTCATCAAATTTCCAAATCTTTGATTAAGAGAGGTTTGAACCAAATCTTCTACCCTAATTGATTCTATTATATATATAGAATAGGTGCAATGCATGAGAGGATTCTTGATAAGTATTTTTGCAGCCAAGAACACCAAGAACAAAGCTTATTTTTTCATAAAAAACTCAATTCGGTTTCAAAGATTGGTGGAGATTCAAAGAGTTTTAATCATTGCTATGTGTTCCTTAGACATTTTTGAATCTATATCGATCATCATCAAGCCTTAAAGCCTCGAGAATCACGTTCACATAGCCACGGTGTTATACCCCAAAATTTGCCCGCATCTTTTTTCAAGAAAACTCCAATCTGAAAATTAAGAGTCTCATATAATTATGGATTATTTCAACAAATATCCTGACATATGAAATACTTAGTTTTTAGAATTTTTCTTATACAGTAATTTGGCCTACAGTTGAATTTATTCTTACGCAAACGCCAAATACTGTTTATTATTTCACACATGCTATTTATTTATTTACAGATAAATAGTACTGACACAATTGGTACAGAGTTAAATCTTTTTGCAGGCGCAGAATCAGGAAACTCAGACTGTACTGGTAACAAGTAGATTATTATTATCTTTTGTTTCCCACTAATTTTGGTACTATATTCCATTATTTTCAAAAATCTTTTCAAATCTCTTTTTCAAAAATCAAATCCTAACTTTATTTTCTACATCTCTCTTTTTCCCAACACTATCATACACTTTCTTTCAAATCTTACTTCCACTCAAATTTTCCTTTTGTACGGAATCACATCATTCCCCAACGTCTCTATCCTTCTTTCCATTCTATAAATACCTCCCATTTTCTTCCATAAAATCTCACATCAAATTCTAATTCATCTTTCAAATTCCTACCTCATATCTATTTTCTCTTCTTCCTTGACAAGAATGGCAAAGTGGATAGAGACACTGTCTCTTACAGTCATCACCATTGCTACGGTGATCATGACTTTCTTCTGCCTGCATAGTCCTGAAGAGTGTGGACCTGCAATGGTTGCACTCCCAATCATCTACATGTTATTGTTCATAGCATGGGTTATCAATCGTCATTCTTAAAATTTGCCGTATTTCTTATTTCTTAAATGTACCGTTTATTCGTCGTACTGTTTAATATAGTATGTAATATTTGTACTGTCAGTATTAAATGTTGTACTATCTGTCATAATATTGCTTAATTACTCAGATAATATTTTATGTGTTTTCTGCCAGTCAAATATTCATTTTTCTGTGCATTAAATGATTTTCAGGGTTATTATCGGTAATTTTGCCCGCATACAGTAAATATTAGTTATTTATTATGTCTGTGTTTTTTTTAACAAGTCATGTAAATAACTTTCATTTTTCACATAAAACAAAAAAACAACAAAAAAGAAAATTAACTTTGACTGTTGATTTTTCACTCTAACTGCTACGTCAATACTTGGACAGTCAATTGACAGCCAAACTGCTGGCAGTACAATTCTCAGTGTTTTGTACCATCAATCAAATCAATCTTTCACAATTCAAAATTCCAAGATTTTTGTTCTAGAAGTCTTCTGAATATCACGCGATTAGCAGAGACTCAACACTGCACAAAAATCAGGTACGCTTAACTGTCTCCTACATAAACAGTCCCTGACTAGGGTTTTCTTGTTTTTACAGGAGAAACAAGTTTTTGAGAGCTCAAATGGATTTCATGCACATCCATATATCTCAAAGTACCATCATACAAATTTTCAAACTTTAATTCACTCAGAAGCACCGTCAGCAGCTCAAACAGTCAACAGACGACCCGTTTGACCAAAAAAGTCAACAGACAGTCAAGAATGAAATTTTTTGTCAAAGTCCATATTTTGTCAAAGGATTCATCATTTGATCATTGGATGATCATAATTCATCAAGGAAAGATCAAAAATCAACAAAACCCTAAGATTCAAAATTAGGGTTTTTGCCTGAAAAGTCAACTCAACTTTGACTGATCATAACTCTCTCATCCTTCATCCAAAAAATTCAAACCAAAGCTTATTTTGAAGGAAATTCAATTATCTTTCAAATTCAATTGATCCCATGGTCATTGGATTCACCATTTGAAAAATATGATCAAAGACATTACAGGTCATTTTCAAAGTCAACAAAAAGACACTTTTTTCAAAAGGACACACAAGGAGCTTCAAAAATCATTTTGACATGAGACCAAAGGCATTGGTTAGAGGACTCTTTGAGGTTTCCAAAAAGTGCAAGATCTCCTTCATATGACAAAAATTGAGGGATTTACACTTTGTTGAAGTTGGCTAAATTTTGGGAAAAGGCATGAAACCAACATTGCTCAAAAATGCATTTTTTCCAAATGGGGCCAAGTTTTCATGGTTCAAACATCATTTCCACAATATTATGGGCCTCCCACGACCAAGACAAAGCCCACACCATTTTTATTCATTTTTGGTTTAATTTTATCACATATAAGATTAAATTAAAAAGGAAAAATGGAAGAATAATACATAGCTTTAATCTTAAGCTAAAGCCTCCACAATTGACTTAATTATGCAGCAAGGAAGGTGCAAGGAAAGTCTATGGCAAGAGGTGTGGAAGAATTAAGCAAAGGTTGCTTAAATTTTAAGCTTGAAAGACAAAAATTCAACAAAGACAATTAAGGCTTCTTAGCTTAGTTTTTAAGCACTCCATGGCTTATAAATAGCTTATCATACTTCACAAACAAAGAGGAGAACGAAAATAGCAAGAGGGCATAGCATAGAACTTCACAAAATTCTCAAAAAATCTCATAACTTTGTAAATTTTTGTTTTCCATATTCCAATCAATATCAATACAAACAATCACTTCCAATCATCTCTTAAAGCAACATAGAGTAAGAATAAGCTCTTTGTTTGGTCCCATGAGAGTCGTAATAAGTGTATAAAGTTTTGCATGAACATCATACTCCCTCATGCATACCACACCTAATCAGGTATCCTTTTATTTTCTATTTTATTTTAATTTCTTTACAAAATTATTTAAAAATAGTTTTAAAAATCCAAAAAATATACAAAAAATATTTTTAGACTTCTAAAATAATATATTATTTTCTGAAATAAAAATATTTTATTTTTCTTCATAATTTCAATATTTTGCATAATTAATTAGTATATATTTATATATTTGCTTTTTAATTATTCTAACCAATCAAAAAAATCATAAAAAAAAATTGTTCTTCATATAAAATATTGTTTATATATTATAGACTAATTTTGTACATATTTTGAATAATTTTCTCTTTAAGCTTTAACTATTTGTATAATTATTTGTATAATTAGGTTTAAATTAGCTTAATAAATTCCAAATCAATTTCAAAAATTCCAAAAAAAATTAGTTTTGTTTTAAATTAATTGACAAATATTTTGTACATATTTTAAACTTAATTTCTAGGTTTAAATCTATTTTCATCTTTTTTCTTCATTTTAATTTAATTAATCATGCATTAATTATAATTAAAACCAATCATAAAAAATCCAAAAACATGCCTTTTATTTTTCTTGCAATTTAAATTCCTAGATGAATGTATAGGATGTCAAATTCATGTAAATAGGCTAGTTTACATTTCCTGCACAATCGATGTAATAGCGTAGATTTACTTTCCGCACTTTACATTTCCGCATTTTAATTTCCAGCAAATATAAACTGCGTGTATGTCAAAGATAAAATTGAACCGTTAGATCACTAACTTCAAAGATAAAATATCTGAATTCAAACACAATCACACTTGCACCTCTTAAGGTAATCCCTTCTCATTCTTTTCAAAATCAAAGTCAAAATTCCACTGTTTTGAGTACAAAATCGAACCTTGCGTTTATATCCGGTGAAAGGATAGATTTTTAAAGGAAATAAGGATAAAGACCTTACAACTCAGGGTAGACCTCCTAGTTTGCTTGCTCAAATCAAAACAAACAAATTCTCATACACTGTTGTTTTTCAAAACAAAACTTTCAAAAAAGACAATACTTTGTATACATCCAAACACGGATTATTACAAAGTTAACGTTCTTTTCAAAACATCTTTCGAAAGATAAACAAGCATTTTGTATACATCCACACACGGATCATTACAAAATTCAATTTACAAAAGTATTTGAAACCACAAATGAGCATTCTAAAGCAATTGAAAAGTGATCGAAAAACAAGTGAGCTAAGCAAACTTAAGAGCCCATGGATAACCATGGATACAAAGGGTGCTAACACCTTCCCTTTGTATAACCTACCCCCTTACCCAGAATTTCTTAAAGGTCTTTTTTCTGTTTCTTTTATAAACCTTTCCTTAATTGGATAAAATAAAAGGTCGGTGGCGACTCTGTGAATTTTCAAAATGCGAAAGCATTAAGCGATAAAAAAGAGTCAGTTCACGTATCTCTACAGAACAGAGGTATGGCCCGGGATTAAAAAACGGAGGTCCACAGAACTGGCGACTCTGCTGGGGACATACTTTCAAAAACAAAATGTTTTCAAAAGGGGTTACCTTAAGAGAATAGGTCGATGTTTTCAATTGATTGACTTGATTGCTCTATTTTTCAAAGGTTTGTTTGGGTATTTTGCTTGCGTGAAAGATTCTAACCCGAATCTCGAGATACCTTAAGTATATGACAATAGACCAAGGAAACTGTACGGCATGTACCGATACGGTTGATCTGGTAGTCATCGTTAGTGCGATACTTTGGTTTATACTGATGTCCCTTGAAAACGATCAAGGAGTATATTAGGCTTCCGAAATGTCATTAAACACTAATTTGTCTTAGAACCTTTTTAGTTGAACTTGACTTGTGGCCTATTAAGTGGCTAGCTTTGAAATTGATCGAAGTTAGCTATCCTCGAGGAATATTTTGATCGGCCGCTCGAGCGCCGTATTGAGATGTTACTTCCAAGGATCATAGAACCCGAATACTATTCTAGGACAGGTTTTAACCAACTCAACTTCAGTAGGGGAGGGTATCACCTATCAGCTCCATGCAAGCCTTTAAACCTAAGGCTATTGTTTGATTTGTTTTTGTGTGCCACATGTTTGCATCATAAGCATATCATTTTTGCACCAAACACTTCAAGGATCAAAGAGTTTACCTTTGTTTTTGCAGGTAATGGCTCCCGCCACCAAAGATTACATCCGAATCAACATCTCAACGGTACCATCTGAACTAAAAGACTTAGTGTCAGAATTCCCCAGGAATGTTCAATTCACCGAAAGGCATGGTCACCTACTCCATTTGGTTACCTCAAAATTTGAAGAAGACATGATACGGGTCCTGTTCCAGTTCTTTGACCCTGAACATCATTGCTTTACCTTTCCTGATTACCAGTTGGTACCCACTTTGGAAGAATTCTCTGAACTAATTGGATTGCCTGTTCGAAATCGATTACCTTTCACTGGTTTAGAAAGGATTCCAAAACCTGAAGTCATTGCTGCTGCTTTACATCTGCGGAAATCAGAAATCGAGTCCAATTGGGAAACAAAGAGTGGAGTTAAGGGTTTGCTTGCCAAGTTCTTGTTGGAAAAGGCTCGACTACTGCTAGAAAACAAAAGTTATCCAGCTTTTGAGGAAGTTATGGCACTTTTGATCTATGGGTTGGTTTTATTCCCAAATCCCGACCAGTTCATAAGTGTACACATCATCAACCTTTTCCTAATCCGTAACCCGGTACCAACATTGCTGGGAGACATTCTACATTCTCTACACACTCGTACCATGAAGAAACGAGGAACTCTCATGTGCTGTATACCACTACTGGCTAGGTGGTTTACATTTCATCTTCCCCGATCAGTGTTGAGAAATGAACAAAGAATGCAATGGTCTCGCAGGATTATGTCTTTGTCTCATTCAGATATCCGGTGGAACAACTTCTTTCAAAGAGACATTACTATCATTGATCATTGTGGAGAGTACCCTAATGTGCCACTCCTTGGCATCAAAGGAGGCATCACTTACAATCCCTCTTTAGCTCTACGCCAATTCGGATATGCAAGGAGCAACGGTCCTCATGACATGATTATCCATGGCATTGTGTTTGATTACGAGAATGATTCTCATAGACACCGACGAAGGTTCATACATGCATGGGGCAGTGTCTATAGAATAGAAAGCAAAACTCTGGGGCAATGGAATTCTATTCCTATGGAACCCTACCTCAGATGGGTCCGCACTCATGCTCAGAAACTCCTTATGCCATATCCTGCTGTTCTACCTGTGACTATTGAACCAGAGGTCGAAGGATATGAACCTCAAGTTATTCTACACCCGGACATGCCAACTGACCTAGAAGAGTTGCAAAAATCTTGGGTTCAACTCAAAGAGGAAAGAGACACCTTCAAATCATACTGTCAAGACTATGAGAGAAGGATATTGGAGCTCACCGGACAGCTTCAAGAAGAACAGCAGATCAACACATTCCTGGGGGCAAAGAGAAAGCGTCCACGGGAGACCTGAAGGATCATTTATTTTATTTCTGTCTTGTAAGCCCAAATGAGGCAAAGAAAAAAAGAAGCAAAAAAAAAAGAAATAAATTGATTAACTAACGTTTGTTTCTTCTTTAACAAATCTAAACTCTAAGATCCTTGAAACATTGCACACACATTTCACTTCATGCATTGCATATACATTTCATACATTGCATTCATATACATTGCATATACATTTCATACATTGCATACACATGGCATCCAGTCATACACATTGCATAACAGGTTCACATGACGGATTTCTCATCTTCTCGCTGTTTATTTCAGTCAGAAGAGATGGAATCTGAAATGAGCATCAAGAATCTCGAAGCACAGAATGCCCAAGTTCAAGTGGCAATTCTGGAACTGGCAAAGGGGCAACAAGAACTGAAAGCCCTGATAATCAAGAAGAAAAAGAAGCCCAAAGGATCTGTAGGCGTGAGTCACCTGAAAAGGAAGATCAAAATCCCAGTCAAAAAGTTCAAAAAGCCACCGATCCCTGAAACAGTCGGTGATGATGAACAAGAAGACAATCAAAGCAACCAGGGTTCTGCTAAACCCTCTCTCTCTTCAAATGAAGAAAATGATCATTCTGGGGACGAACCGGATGATGAAAAATACCAACAGCTGGAAGACCGTATGAAAGCTATGGAGATACAAAAAATACCTGGCTTAGATTTCAATGATCTAGGGCTCATCTCGGATGTTGTTATCCCTCCAAAATTCAAAGTTCCTGTCTTTGCAAAATATGATGGAGTTTCTTGCCCGAAACTACATCTGAGATCCTATGTAAGGAAGATACAACCTCATACAACAGATAACAAATTGTGGATTCACTTCTTCCAAGAAAGTCTGTCGGGTACACAACTCGAGTGGTACTACCAGCTGGAAAATACCAAGGTTCATACTTGGGAAGAATTAGCTGCTGCTTTTTACAAACAGTACCAATACAATGCTGATCTTGCGCCAACCCGTACTCAACTAAGGGGCATGTCTATGGGACCAAAAGAAAGTTTCAAAGGATATGCACAAAAGTGGAGAGATATGGCTGGAAGGGTTCAACCACCCTTATCTGATCGCGAACTAGTCGACATGTTCATGGGCACTTTAACTGGCCCTTTCTATAGCCATTTGCTGGGAAGCTCATCATCAGGTTTCACTGACCTGATACTGACCGGAGAACGTGTCGAAAGTGGCATTCAAAATGGAAAAATTCAAATAGGTTCCTCCTCTGGTACTACAAAAAGGCCCATCAGCGGGAGAAATGAGGTCAATGCAACACAAATTCAGAAAAGTCGCAAAAGTGAGCAGCATCAATCTGTAGGGGCAGTTCTGATCTCCACATCTGCACCTCAAAAAGATCAACAGCCAAAATATACGCATCGACCAGATGCACCAAGAAGAAATTTCACCAGAATCAACATGCCAATCTCTCAGGCATTGCAGCACTTGCTAAAAGCAGATCTGATCACATTAAAAGGTCCTCCAAAGAATGTCAACACTTCCTCTCCGAATTATCGCCCTGATGCGACATGTGCCTATCACTCAAACTTTCCAGGACATGACGCAGATCACTGCTGGGCCCTGAAAAATAAAATACAAGATATGATAGATGCTGGGGAAATTGAGTTCGATCCTCCAGAAACTCCAAATGTCATCACAGCACCTATGCCAAAGCATGACAAAACTGTTAACGCTATCCTGGACACTGTTTACATCTATGATGTGAACGAATTATCAACTCCACTCTGCGAAGTCAAAGGAAAGCTAATCCGAGCTGGTTACTTTCCAGGGTGTGACCCCGACTGCTTTTACTGCTCATGCCTGCCCAATGGTTGTGAAAATCTGAGGATGGGAATTCAAAAATGGATGGATCGCCGTATCATTATGTTTGAGAGGCTCCCTTCTATGGACGTGCTGTGCGAAGTCTTTACAAACAGGATGAGAATAGAAGATGCCTCAGTGATCTCCAGCTTACCATTCAAAATCTCTGCCAAGGCTCCATTCAAAATTTCTGCTACACTCAAAGTGGCATCAGTAGTCATTGCTAGTCCAACTCCATTTCCATACTCCTCAGACAAAGCTGTCCCATGGGGATATGACACTAATGTTTACGTTCATGGAGTTAAGCAGAGTACCTCGACTGAAGAGGCCGCAAAGTTAACTACTCCAACTGTGGGTAATATTGTGGGTACCAGCAAGATCACGAGAAGTGGAAGAATCTTTTCACCAGAAATTTCTCCAAATGTTGCTGCTGGTCCAGTCCGAGTCCCAGTTCCTAATCAAAATGTCAACGCTCGAGGCAAAGAGCCACAAGTTGAACAAGTTCAAACCCCGGTGGAGATCACTGCTGAGGATCCATCAAAGCAAGAAATGGAGGAAATATTGAAAATCATCTGCAAGAGTGATTACAATATTGTTGAGCAACTGGGGCACACTGCTTCAAAAATCTCAATGCTATCTCTGCTAAAATATTCAGAAGCTCATGCCAAAGCTCTGATGAAGTTCCTGAAAGCTGCGCATGTGCCTCAAGAGATCTCAGTCGACCAATTTGAGAATTGTGTTGCCAATCTAACCGTGAGCAATGGTCTCGGTTTCTCCGATGTGGATCTAACCCCTGCTGGAAAAAATCACAACAAAGCCTTACATATCTCCATTGAATGTAATGGCACCACTCTATCTCATGTGCTAGTAGATAACGGTTCTTCTCTGAACGTGTTACCGAAAACAGTACTAGAAAAGCTTGACTTCGAAGGAATTGTGTTACAACCAAGTGATGTTGTGGTAAGAGCCTTTGACGGGTCAACCAGAACGGTATACGGAAAAGTGAATCTCCCAATCAGAGTGGGTTCTCAAATCTTCGATTCTATCTTTTACGTAATGGAAATTCACCCAGCCTACTCCTGTTTACTTGGACGCCCTTGGATACATGGGGCAAACGCTGTAACTTCTACCCTGCATCAGAAGTTAAAATATCCAGTAAAAGGAAAGATTGTCACAGTCTATGGCGAAGAGGAATATGTGGTTAGTCACCTAAGCAATTCCAAATATGTTGAGTTGGAGGACGAATTCATCGAAACTCCATGCCAATCATTTGAGGTGGTCTCTCCAGATGTCTCTACCACCAAGCATATTCCTGCTACTCCAACTACAACTATGGCTTCTCTCAAAGATGCCAAAGCCATGATTGAACAGGGTGATTGCACAGTATGGGGACAGCTTCCCGATATACCCTACAAGTCTGACAAGCTAGGTCTGGGCTATGATAGTGAAAATCAAAAGAATGATCAAGGTCCTCGTTCTGGAGGATTGATGTCACACTTCGTCAGCCAAGAAGTAAACGCTATTGAAGATGAAGGAGTGTTCAGGAACCATATCATTCAGCCATATCCAGATGAAATTCCACCTATTTCCATGGGAATGTGGGATGCTGTGGGAGAACCAAACGGCGGGTATAATTATCAGTATACCACACCTCAGAATTCTTATATTGCTATGGAAGACATTACCCCGACTGGATGGGGTGATCAAATTGGAAATGACGAAAGTTTCACAAGTCCCGTCACTGAGCAATATCAAAATCCACCCAAAGAAGTATGGGACACGCTAGGAGAACCCAGCGGCAAATATGACTATATGGTGAAATACTCCGCTCCTCCAAGCTCACAAATTGCTATGAAGGACATTGTCCCAACTGGATGGGATGAACAGTACGATGACAATTTCGCTTTCGAAGAAGCCAGGGAAATACCAAATAACGAGGGTTGCTTTCTGTCAGAATACACTCCTCATCAGGATGCACAAGTCTCTATTCAAAACATCATCCCGACTGCATGGGACGGCCTTATCGAGCATCTCGCTCAGCCAACAGAGATATCTCAGCCTGGGCTCTCGTATCCAGCAGAGTATATCCCTTATCCCGAAGGATCACCGGCTCATTTTCCCACTAATGAAATCAATGCTGTGGAAGATGAAAAAGACAACTGCAACTGGAACAGCTGGATACTCCCTGCTCACAACAGTGGATTGAACAACTGGAAAGCTGAGGATGTGATCTCCTTTGTCCAGGAGTAAATGCCATTTCCTGTTTTCTTTGTGTATATTGTGCAAAGATAAAAGTGGTTCCTGAACAATCGAACCATGAGCTTGAAAGCCGTGTGCCTTAGCACACTGGTCCTTCTATAAGGGCTTATCATATCATGATCATGTGCATTCAATAAAATCATGGGACGCTTGCATATTTAAATTTTGTGATCCTTTTTCTTTCTTTCTTCGCTTTCTAATAGCTATGTTTTTTCTTCACACACACTCACATAACTAACTTGCAGATTCACATACACTCTGGATCCAGTCAACAACGATTCTGCTATTGCCCGTCATGACTTTGAAAGTCCGATCTACCAAACTGAGGACGAAAGTGAGGAAGATTGTGAAGTGCCAAGAGAACTTGCAAGGCTGCTAGAACAAGAAAACAAGGCCATACAGCCTCACGAGGAGCCAATTGAGGTCATCAACTTGGGCAGCAACGAAGAAAAGAAAGAAGTCAAAATAGGGGCTGATTTAGAACACAGCGTCAAGCAAAGACTGATTCAAATGCTGCGAGACTACGTCGAGATATTCGCCTGGTCCTATGAAGATATGCCAGGCCTTGACACGGACATCGTAGTTCATCGCCTGCCAATCAAAGAAGGTAGCACTCCAGTCAAACAGAAACTACGAAGGAGTAGGCCTGATATGTCAAAAAAGATCAAAGACGAGGTTGAAAAACAGTTCAATGCCGGATTCCTAAAAGTTGTAAGTTATCCTCCTTGGATAGCTAACATCGTGCCTGTACCTAAAAAAGACGGGAAAGTCAGAATGTGCGTGGACTACAGAGATCTGAACCGGGCAAGCCCCAAAGATGATTTCCCTTTACCACACATCGATGTACTGGTTGACAATACCGCACAATGCAAGGTATTCTCCTTTATGGACGGATTCTCAGGGTACAATCAAATCAAGATGGCACCCGAAGACATGGAAAAAACAACCTTCACAACACCCTGGGGAACCTTTTGTTACAAAGTAATGCCCTTTGGTCTGAAAAACGCAGGAGCAACCTATCAACGTGCAATGGTAGCGCTATTTCATGATATGATTCATCAAGAAATAGAGGTGTATGTCGATGACATGATTGCAAAATCCAACACCGAGGAAGAACATTTGGGTCATTTACACAAGTTGTTTGACAGACTCAAGAAATACAAGTTGCGACTGAACCCAAATAAGTGTACCTTTGGAGTAAGATCCGGCAAACTCTTAGGTTTCATCGTCAGCAGCAAAGGTATTGAGGTTGATCCCGCCAAGGTTAAAGCCATTCAAGAAATGCCTATACCTCGTACCGAGAAACAAGTCAGAGGATTCTTGGGACGTCTAAATTACATCGCCCGATTCATTGCCCACATGACTACTACTTGTGTGCCGATCTTCAAACTGTTGAAGAAAGATCAAGTGGAAAGGTGGAATGACAAATGCCAGTTAGCCTTTGACAAAATCAAAGAATATCTCCAAAAACCTCCAATCTTGTTGCCACCTGTGGAAGGCAGACCTCTGATAATGTACCTAACTGTGTTAGAAGACTCAATGGGGTGTGTACTAGGACAACATGACGAATCCGGCCGAAAGGAGCACGCAATCTACTATCTTAGCAAAAAGTTTACCGATTGTGAAACAAGATACTCACTACTCGAAAAAACTTGTTGTGCCTTAGCTTGGGCAGCTCGCCGACTAAGACAGTACATGCTAAATCACACCACTTTCCTAATCTCCAAGATGGATCCCATCAAATACGTGTTCGAAAAACCTGCTCTCTCTGGAAGAATAGCGAGATGGCAAATGATCTTAACAGAATATGACATTCAATACACTTCACAAAAAGCAATCAAAGGAAGTGTGGTAGCTGATCATCTGGCTCATCAAGCAGTGGATGATTATCAAGCATTGAACTTTGACTTCCCAGACGAAGACATTATGCTAGTCAATGACTACAAACAACCAGGACCAGAAGAAGGACCCGAGCCAGGATCCCGGTGGACTATGGTTTTTGACGGAGCTTCTAATGCACTTGGCAATGGCATCGGAGCTGTGATCATTTCCCCCGCAGGAAGTTACACACCGTTCACTGCCAGATTATGCTTCAATTGCACTAACAATATAGCCGAATACGAAGCATGTATTCTGGGTCTTAAAGCTGCAATCGATCTAAGAATCAAATTCCTGGAAGTCTACGGAGACTCGGCCTTGGTAATCTACCAAGTCAAAGGGGAATGGGACACGAAGCACCCGAATCTAATTCCTTACAAAGAATATGTGCTGAGTTTGATTCCTTACTTCGAAGAAATCACTTTCGAACACATCCCACGCGAGGAAAATCAACTAGCTGATGCTTTAGCTACCATGTCATCCATGTTCAAAGTCAGGTGGGACAACGAGGCGCCTATGATCACCATTTACAGGCAAGATGAACCATCCTATTGCAATGAGATCAATACCGAAGGAACCGAGGAAAAACCATGGTTCCATGAAGTAAAAAGATATCTCGAAGCTCAGGAGTACCCTGAAGGGGCATCCATTAACGACAGAAAGTTTCTAAGGAGATTTGCTGCCAAATTCTTTCTAAGCAATGGAACCTTATACAAACGCAACCATGACTCGACTTTACTTCGCTGTGTAAACAAGAAGGAAGCAGAACAGATCATGGAAGAAATACACAATGGTGCCTTCGGTACTCATTCCAGTGGACATACAATGGCTAAAAAGATCCTGAGAGCAGGTTATTACTGGTCTACCATGGAAACAGACTGCCATCATCACTCCCGAACATGTCACAAATGCCAGATATACGCTGACAAAGTACATGTACCTCCAGTTCCATTAAGCGTCCTGACGGCTCCTTGGCCTTTTGCAATGTGGGGTATTGATATGATTGGAGAAATCAAACCTACTGCCTCCAACGGACATCGCTTTATCCTGGTCGCTATTGACTACTTCACAAAGTGGGTAGAAGCAGCTTCATTTGCTTCTGTCACCAAGAATGTGGTGGCCCGGTTCATCAAATACAATCTCATTTGTCGGTACGGCATCCCTGAACGGATTATCACGGACAATGGCACAAATCTAAACAACAGAATGATTACTGAACTTTGCACACAGTTCAAGATCAAACATCATAATTCTTCTCCATATCGACCAAAGATGAACGGCGCGGTGGAAGCTGCCAACAAGAACATCAAGAAAATCATACAAAAAATGACAGTAACCTACAAAGACTGGCATGAGATGTTGCCTTTTGCTCTTCATGGTTATCGCACATCTGCGCGTACTTCAACAGGGGCAACTCCATTCTCCTTAGTCTATGGTATGGAGGCAGTTCTTCCAATTGAAATTCAGATTCCTTCCCTAAGGATTATGAAAGAAGCCAATCTAGACGAAGACGATTGGATTCAAACACGGTTGGACCAGATAAACTTGATTGATGAGAAAAGGCTCGCAGCTATTTGTCATGGTCAGCTATACCAAAAGCGTATGATCAAAGCCTTCAACAAAAAAGTCAAAAGTCAAGCATACCAAACTGGTGGCTTGGTTGTCAAACGCATCATCTTACCACAAGGTGATCCCAGAGGCAAATGGACTCCCACCTACAAGGGACCATTCATAATCAAGAAAATATTCTCCGGCGGCGCCATGTTGCTTACCACCATGGATGGCGAGGATTTCCCACATCCTGTGAATGCTGACATAGTCAAAAAATACTTCTCTTAAAAAGAAAAAAAACAGCTCGCTAAGTTGAAAACCTGAAAGGGCAACTTAGGCAAAAAATGAGCGTCTCGGTGGATTGAAAACCCGAAAGGGCGGTCCAGGCAAAAATTAGAGACTAAACAAATACTATCCCGGTAGGCTGAAAACCTGAAAGGGCAGCCTAGGCAAAAGTTAGGGAATGAAGCATACAACTGTGTTCCGTTCAGCTGCCTACTCACCATCAAGATTCAACACCTCAAAGACACCGATCAGTCCAATCACTTTCTTCCAACAAGTGAGGGATGAGATGCTCGAAGACAGATTGGCAATAGCAGAGTTGAAACTTGACTGGATCGTTTTCACATAGCTATTTATCTCTATAAATATTTTCCAAAACTTTCTGACAGTTTCCTACTTCTAGGATTGTTGTCTCCCTGTGCTAACCAGCCTATCATGGCTCTTTTTTCAAAAATCAATGCAGCTTAGGCTCAAAAATCACTATTTTCACTTTTTCTGTTTTAAATACGTAAGCGTCCCAATGATAATTTTGAATGAACATGTGCATTTGAATATGATTGATGTTTACCAGGAAAAACAGGAATAGCATTCAGGAAATGTCCTAATTATCTGGACATCATCCCATCAGAAGAAAATCCCCAAGAGAAACGCATTTCTCAGCAAATTCCTCAAAAAGATTTTCTCTTCAAAAGAAGTCTTATCCCCCAGCAGGGTTGTGTTGTACCCTAAATTTTGCCCCGACTTTTTATCTACATCATTTACATTTTGCATTCTTATTTTATCTCAAAAAATTCAAAAAAATATATATGTATCATCTTATACATTCATTTGCATCATGTTCATTCAAAAAAAGTGAAAATATATAACACATTCATTTCATACATTATTTTAGAATTTATAGTTTTTTTAATTCATTTATCTCTTACTAATCTTTTTTTTGGATTTATAATTTTAATTTGAAATTCAATTTAGATCTAAGATGAGTTTTCGATTAAAATTAGTAAATCAATTTTATAATGTAATTTTGTTATTATTTTTTCTTTGGGTTCATTTTTTGTTCACATTTGCTAACAAGACAATTCAATTGGAAAGCCCATGTATATTTCTCTTGAGCCAAATCATTCAAGTTGGTCCAATTAGTCTATAAGCCATGTTTGAATCCAAGTTTGGAATAGTGGGACCACCAACAATATTGTTACCACACGCTGCAGAAGGAAAAAAAACAAATTTCACCAAGTTTCCAAAATTCACAAAGTTTCACAAAAGACAAGACTTAACCAAAATTTCTTCAGCTCAAGGACTACACGGTCTGCACTCCCTCCACTCTCTATTCCACTACTCTGCAAATTCCATTCCACTACAACAAACTTGTACTAAAATCAGAATTTGTCCCCTTTGATCTTATCCTCAATTCTCATACAATTCTCCCTTATGCCCTCACTCTCATCCATCTATAAATAAGCACCACCACCACTTGAAAAATGGGGGAGCCGCCAACGATTACCATCAAAACCTCTGCCAAAACTTCCCCTCAACACCCAAAGGTTCAAAACCTAAACACACCCTTTAATACTATCTGCACATACATCATCATTCATGTACACAACCCAACAGAACCTCTCCTTCATTCAAAAACACAACAAAACCGTATCACTCAGCAAAAAAACCAGTCTCTGCCTCACGCAAATCCTTCACGACACTCACTTCAAAACCTTCACTCAAATTTCGTTCAACCCCTACAACATCACCTAAACCAAAATCTTCACAGCATACCTGCATCAACAAACACCAACCATAACTTCATACAACACCGTAGAAACACAACTAAAACTCACAACACTGACCGCCAACAACACACACCAGGTCCGCAGAACAGCACGCACAGAGATCCAGAAGCGAGTAGACGAAGAGAAGAAGAATCTTTGAAGAACATACCTGGTTTTTGTTCACGTTTTCTCGTTATTTTCATTTCCGTATTTCATTGTCCATTGATTGTAAATCTGTAATCTTCACATCATAATAAAATTGGGGTATTTAGGGTTCATGTTGGGGATAGGGTATTTGATATTTGCGATTTGTTTTCTGCTATTGAAAGAGTATGACCGTGAGAGAAGCGAGAGATCGTTAGAGACGAGATCGAGTGAGAGTATAAACAAAAGAGTAGCAACGCTTGTTTCTGGTTCATGAAAGAGGCATGTTATTTAGGACTAGGGTTTTTTAATTGAAACCGGTTTTCTGGCATGATCCGGGTTCAGTCAACCCGGTCCAGTTCAAGTTTTTTTTTGACAGCCTCTTCCTTGTTTTTTACGGGCCTACATCCCCTTGGCCCAATGTTTGATTTTCAACTTTAAAGAAAAGAACAATGCATCACTTTTTTTTAATTATTTCTTTTCATTTGTTTTTTTAATTAGTTATTCTTATTAAACTTTGATTATACTAATTAAAATCCATTAATAATGTTAGTTGATTTTTAATTAATAAACTAAATATATTTTAATTAGTTAATTAAAATAATACCATAATATTATCATTTCATTTTCCCAAATAATTTTCATTCAAATAAATTACTCGATCCAACGTCGAGTCCACTTCATACAATTTCACAATAAATTTTGGTCAATACCAAGTATCTTTTTCAAACTTCTTTTGCCACAATAAAAAATAAAAACTTCAAAAATGTTTTAATAATCGAATAGAATTTTGTCACTAATGGATGAAAGGAAGGGTTTGTACGTACTTGTACAATTCGTTCCAAAGCATTTGGGCGATGGCCGTTAAGCCTTTGTTTGAATGCTTAGATTCCATTAAGGACTCATTCAAACTCGATTTGCCTCTTCCTTTTACAAAACACTAAAAACAATTTCAACTCATCAAATCATTCTTTTGATCGCCCAAGTGCGAATATTTTCATAACAAACCTTGGTCAATACCAAGTTCCTTTTTTCAATCAAAAAATGTCTTTTACAATCGAATTGAGTTGAGTCCACAATGGATAAAATTAGAAGGGGTTGTACGTACTTGTACAATTTGTTCTAAAGCATTTAGGCGATGGCCGTTAAGCCTTTGTTTGAATGCTTGTATCCCATTGAAGACTTCTCAAAACTCGACTCGTTTCAATCTCTTTCACCACCCAAGAGGGGTTTGTACATACTTGTACAAGTTGCTCTTTCAAGCATTTAGGCGATGGCCGTTAAGCTTTTGTTTGAATGCTTGTATCCCATTAAAAACTTCATCAAGCTCGATTTAACAAATGCTCTTTCAAGTATTCTAGGCGATGGCCGTTAAGCCATTGTTTACATACTCGAATTCCACTTTTTCATAAAACAATTTCAATTCAAACTTATCTTTTCTTTGCCCAAGTGCAAATTTCGCCCAAGTGCAAACCACATTCAAAAACTCGTCTTCCCGCCCAAGTGCGATTAGACCCATAAAATCAATCAACAAATTCGTAGTTCCTTTAGAACTACAATCGCTCTGATTCTTCCATTGAAGATATGTAGGCACAAGACTCAAATGTCTTGGCGAGCACACTAATAAAAAATATATAATTTCGTAACCATGAACTACGAACGCTCTGAATTTCTCATTGCACGAGGGAATACGTAGGCACAAGACTCAAATGTCTTGGCGAGCATACTAATAAAAAACCCAAATCCCGTTTCTTTCTTGTCCATATAATAATTAGAACGCAAGTAAATAATAAGCTAACAATTAATCATAAGAATAACTAAATGGGTCCCATCGAGTACGATGGAGGTAAGGGGTGCTAATACCTTCCCCTTACTTAACCGACTCCCGAACCCAAATTTGGTTGCGAAGACCATCTTTGTCCATTTCATTTCATTTGTGGGTTTTATCAATATTTTCCTCTTCCCATTGGAATAAATAAAATTTGGTGGCGACTCTGTTCGATACAATTTCGTGGCGATGATTTTTTGACCCGCGACAGCTGGCGACTCTGCTGGGGACAGAATAAGAGAGTCAACCCTAGTTTAGTATTTCTTGTATTATTGTTAGCTTTATTTACTTGCTTATTTATTGCCTTTATTTTATCATTGTTTGATTGCTCATCGTCGTGGTTGGAATTTTTGATTATCCGTCTCTTGTGAGGAAAAGCTCTACACCCGAGCTCGAGTGACACGTAAGATAAGATGGTGGTCTAGTACTAAGCTTGCTTGACGTAGTGTCAAGTGGGAGGTACTAAAACCCCGCCTGGAGTAGGTCCTTTGAAGAGATGTCTGTGACTAAGTAAGTTATTTACTTGGGCTATGATGTTTCCAATTTGGACCGCCGACTCTGGGGACCTTTAGAAAAACCCTAAAACCGTGACTTTTAGGAAATGGTGGTTTCGCACCCGATTTGCGTAACGTAACTATTACCGTGGATAAGTGCGAAAACCACACTCAGAATAGGCTTCATTTGAAAACACAGTTGGATGGTAAGTTATTTACTAGATGACTGAGTTTTCAAAAGGAGCTCGTAACTCTGAGAACCGCGTCTAGAACCTTTTTCAAGATAAAAACCTTAGACTGTGTGCCAAGTAATTTGAATGTTTCTATATCCGGTTGATTGGAAATTAATTCCTTGTGAATCATACACGATATGACATGACATTCATTTTTGCATAAAAAAAAATCATCATGCATTTTGCATTCATTAACATGCATTCTCATTTCCAGAATCCAATATTCATACCTTTCGCCCTCCAACGCAACTTACAAGGCAAGTTTGATTACCCGACACTGTATTGGACTTAAAGCATGTCTCAGAGGATGTTGAGTGAACTCCAAAGAAACAAGAAATGAATTCAGAAGATCTGTGGTTAATGTCATGGAAATGCTTCAAAGCATTAAAGGTCAACCTCGACACACTATGTGGTCAACAACCCCATGCCCTGAAAGGTGCCAAGACACTGAGGACATGCCTAAATCCAGTTATCAGACGAGAAAGTTCATCCTTGTTTGGATTGTGTTGTGTTGCATTTGAATTTTGTCATCCTTAATTGTAATTTTAAATGAGCATTGCATCGGTTTTGAATCAATCATGACATGTTCTCTCGCTTTACTTCCATACCACTTACACAAATTCAAAAAAAAAAAAAAATCTTTTTCCACTTCATTTCCTTTATCATCTTTTGTAAGCAAAGATTGGAGGGAGGATGACGATAAACGAAATACCCAATTTTCATTAGTGTGCTTTCAAATAAAACTTTGTTGATGATGTACAGGCATTGCTTCAAATCCCCAAACACTGGAGAAATAAGGATGATAATCCCTAGTCAACCCCTTTGAGCCTTAGAAATAGGTGTTTTCTTTTTGCACGAAATTTAAACCCTTAATCAAAAACCTGGGGCAGGGTAGTTGTTCAGTTAAAATGACTAATGCATCTGATTTCCAAGAGAATCATTTCATGGGAACCATTCCCCGACCAAAGGTTCAACCGCATCCTCTCTTCGTACACAATGTCGAAGTAGTAGTGAAAATTCAAAACCTACAATAGTTGTTTCTCTTGAACCATCAATATGGCAGTCACAATGCTCCAATTCTCATATCATTGAACAAATGTCATACAAGTTTGTTCCAAAAAAATCAAAGAAAATCCCGCTAAGTCAAAACCTAAAAAAGGAGACTTAGGCAAAAAAAAATAGGGATATAAAAGTCAAAAAAAAAAAGAGATCAAAAGATCATTATCAAAAAAAAAAAAACAAGAACAAACTTGTGTGACTTTCAAAGAAGAATAGGTGACTGCCACCTTAGAACTCATTGGTTCTCAAACATCGTCTGCAAATTCTCTTTGAAGTCGAATACTTGTAAGAGTAAACTGAACTTAGGACTGGAGTACATCACGAAGAATGGGTGGGTTAAAAATAAATTTTTGAGCCTGTATCCTTTGTTTCTTAAACCGTGAACCTGACCACGTTACAACCTCCAAAAAGTCCTAATTGAAGCAAGGTTTCTTTTGAAAGCATAACTAAAGCAAGGTTGCGTTAACCTGACTCCTGAATATTTGCTAATCATTTGTTTTGATACCACAATATCACATCATCTTTCACAACTTGAATTTCAAACTTCCATTGCATCCTCATTGGGATCTATTCATCGTATACCGCAGTTTCATTTCAATAAATAATTTGTTTTTAAAACTTGCATGCACGTCACATTAAAATTACCATTTTGAATAGAATAGTTTCATTTGTAAATAAGCACTTTCCATCAAGGAAGTTCCAACAATGGAAATCATTCAAAGAGCCTAAAGTGGCATCAGCAAAGTCACATAACTTCAAAAGTCCATCATTTAGGGGCATTTCATTTCAAAGTTCCCAAGGACTGGGGCATGTCATCTCAGGATCATCAGTTTGAATCCAAACTTTGTTGAAGCAAATTTCTCCAAAGACTCAGCATTCTGGGGAAAATTAAGGCCGAGACCTTTCCTTCAAGCAATACAAGCATACTTTGTCATATCAAGCAATCCTCAAGCTCAAAATTGGTGTCGGGAATCATGCTTGTGCAAACCTTCTACCAAGGGACATTTTCCACCTCATAAAAAAAATTATTGACCTCCACTGGGGCATCCCTTCAAATATTTCAAACCATAAATTTCATTCATAGCATGCATTCATCAATCATGCATACCATTCATGGGGCAATCTCCCACAACATCAAATCAAAAATTCAATCTTGCTCGATCTTTTCCATTGAAAATCAAGCCCAGTCCATCATGGACATCCAAAAAATTCATTGCCCATTGGCACACATCTAGTAAATTCATTACTTGCATTGATCAGTCATCATATACATCATATGCATCAATTTGCACACAAAAAAAACAAAAATATCGCATACATAAGCACAAAGCATGCATAAGAGATCATTATCTTTTTGAGCCAACCCATTGGTTGAAATTCAATCGTTAATTCTCTTGTCATTTTAATCAACTCATTGGTTGAGAATAATCTTTCTCTCGTTGTCAGCCCATTGGTTGAAATTTATCATTTACTTCCTCAACTCATTGGTTGAAATTTCAGTCTCATTTTTCAGTTAACATAAGTCAATTCATTGGTTGAAATCAATTTCTTCATACCCTCATCAGCTCATTGGTTGATGGCAGCTTCATTTCTATTCTAATCGTACTCAACTCATTGGTTGTGGCCGACGTGTTTACTTTCATCAGCTCAATTGTTGATGTCAGTTATGTCTTTCTTCAACTCATTGGTTGGTAACGAATTGTTCTTTACCTTCATCAGCTCAATTGTTGATGTCAGTTATGTCTTTCTTCAACTCATTGGTTGATAACAAATTGTTTGTTTACCTTCATCAGCTCAATTGTTGATGTCAGTTATGTCTTTCTTCAACTCATTGGTTGATAACAAATTGTTTGTTTACCTTCATCAGCTCAATTGTTGATGTCAGTTATGTCTTTCTTCAACTCATTGGTTGATAACGAATTGTTTGTTCACCTTCATCAGCTCAATTGTTGATGTCAGTTATGTCTTTCTTCAACTCATTGGTTGATAACGAATTGTTTGTTCACCTTCATCAGCTCATTGGTTGATGTTGGCGTCCTCCTGTTTTAAATCGCACTCAACTCATTGGTTGTGTACGACGTGTCGACTTTCATTAGCCCATTGGTTGGTACCGAATTGTTGTTTACCTACATTAGCTCATTGGTCGATGTTGGTTGTTTCCTTGTTTTAGTCAACTCATTGGTGGATACCGAATTGTTGTTTACCTACATTAACTCATTGGTTGAGGTTGGCATCTATCTGTTTTGATCGCACTCAACTCATTGGTTGTGAACGATTCTTTTTGGCACCATTGCCTTTCCCCAGCAAGTGTTCTCATTGGAACTCCTTGACAAATTATTTCATAATCCCCACAGAGTTTACATTTCATCTTCATATCTTAACAAGAATTCATGCATCCACGCATTCATGACATTTCATTGCATCGAGGGGCAAAATTCAGGTTTTTAGGTATTTAATTACCTTCTGCCACTGTATCTTGATGATTAAGTCATTCAAGCTACCTGGCTAAAGATAATTAAATAGGGGCAGCTGTTGTACCCTAAATTTTGCCCCGACTTTTTATCTACATCATTTACATTTTGCATTCTTATTTTATCTCAAAAAATTCAAAAAAATATATATGTATCATCTTATACATTCATTTGCATCATGTTCATTCAAAAAAAGTGAAAATATATAACACATTCATTTCATACATTATTTTAGAATTTATAGTTTTTTTAATTCATTTATCTCTTACTAATCTTTTTTTTGGATTTATAATTTTAATTTGAAATTCAATTTAGATCTAAGATGAGTTTTCGATTAAAATTAGTAAATCAATTTTATAATGTAATTTTGTTATTATTTTTTCTTTGGGTTCATTTTTTGTTCACATTTGCTAACAAGACAATTCAATTGGAAAGCCCATGTATATTTCTCTTGAGCCAAATCATTCAAGTTGGTCCAATTAGTCTATAAGCCATGTTTGAATCCAAGTTTGGAATAGTGGGACCACCAACAATATTGTTACCACACGCTGCAGAAGGAAAAAAAACAAATTTCACCAAGTTTCCAAAATTCACAAAGTTTCACAAAAGACAAGACTTAACCAAAATTTCTTCAGCTCAAGGACTACACGGTCTGCACTCCCTCCACTCTCTATTCCACTACTCTGCAAATTCCATTCCACTACAACAAACTTGTACTAAAATCAGAATTTGTCCCCTTTGATCTTATCCTCAATTCTCATACAATTCTCCCTTATGCCCTCACTCTCATCCATCTATAAATAAGCACCACCACCACTTGAAAAATGGGGGAGCCGCCAACGATTACCATCAAAACCTCTGCCAAAACTTCCCCTCAACACCCAAAGGTTCAAAACCTAAACACACCCTTTAATACTATCTGCACATACATCATCATTCATGTACACAACCCAACAGAACCTCTCCTTCATTCAAAAACACAACAAAACCGTATCACTCAGCAAAAAAACCAGTCTCTGCCTCACGCAAATCCTTCACGACACTCACTTCAAAACCTTCACTCAAATTTCGTTCAACCCCTACAACATCACCTAAACCAAAATCTTCACAGCATACCTGCATCAACAAACACCAACCATAACTTCATACAACACCGTAGAAACACAACTAAAACTCACAACACTGACCGCCAACAACACACACCAGGTCCGCAGAACAGCACGCACAGAGATCCAGAAGCGAGTAGACGAAGAGAAGAAGAATCTTTGAAGAACATACCTGGTTTTTGTTCACGTTTTCTCGTTATTTTCATTTCCGTATTTCATTGTCCATTGATTGTAAATCTGTAATCTTCACATCATAATAAAATTGGGGTATTTAGGGTTCATGTTGGGGATAGGGTATTTGATATTTGCGATTTGTTTTCTGCTATTGAAAGAGTATGACCGTGAGAGAAGCGAGAGATCGTTAGAGACGAGATCGAGTGAGAGTATAAACAAAAGAGTAGCAACGCTTGTTTCTGGTTCATGAAAGAGGCATGTTATTTGGGACTAGGGTTTTTTAATTGAAACCGGTTTTCTGGCATGATCCAGGTTCAGTCAACCCGGTCCAGTTCAAGTTTTTTTTTGACAGCCTCTTCCTTGTTTTTTACGGGCCTACATCCCCTTGGCCCAATGTTTGATTTTCAACTTTAAAGAAAAGAACAATGCATCACTTTTTTTTAATTATTTCTTTTCATTTGTTTTTTTAATTAGTTATTCTTATTAAACTTTGATTATACTAATTAAAATCCATTAATAATGTTAGTTGATTTTTAATTAATAAACTAAATATATTTTAATTAGTTAATTAAAATAATACCATAATATTATCATTTCATTTTCCCAAATAATTTTCATTCAAATAAATTACTCGATCCAACGTCGAGTCCACTTCATACAATTTCACAATAAATTTTGGTCAATACCAAGTATCTTTTTCAAACTTCTTTTGCCACAATAAAAAATAAAAACTTCAAAAATGTTTTAATAATCGAATAGAATTTTGTCACTAATGGATGAAAGGAAGGGTTTGTACGTACTTGTACAATTCGTTCCAAAGCATTTGGGCGATGGCCGTTAAGCCTTTGTTTGAATGCTTAGATTCCATTAAGGACTCATTCAAACTCGATTTGCCTCTTCCTTTTACAAAACACTAAAAACAATTTCAACTCATCAAATCATTCTTTTGATCGCCCAAGTGCGAATATTTTCATAACAAACCTTGGTCAATACCAAGTTCCTTTTTTCAATCAAAAAATGTCTTTTACAATCGAATTGAGTTGAGTCCACAATGGATAAAATTAGAAGGGGTTGTACGTACTTGTACAATTTGTTCTAAAGCATTTAGGCGATGGCCGTTAAGCCTTTGTTTGAATGCTTGTATCCCATTGAAGACTTCTCAAAACTCGACTCGTTTCAATCTCTTTCACCACCCAAGAGGGGTTTGTACGTACTTGTACAAGTTGCTCTTTCAAGCATTTAGGCGATGGCCGTTAAGCTTTTGTTTGAATGCTTGTATCCCATTAAAAACTTCATCAAGCTCGATTTAACAAATGCTCTTTCAAGTATTCTAGGCGATGGCCGTTAAGCCATTGTTTACATACTCGAATTCCACTTTTTCATAAAACAATTTCAATTCAAACTTATCTTTTCTTTGCCCAAGTGCAAATTTCGCCCAAGTGCGAACCACATTCAAAAACTCGTCTTCCCGCCCAAGTGCGATTAGACCCATAAAATCAATCAACAAATTCGTAGTTCCTTTAGAACTACAATCGCTCTGATTCTTCCATTGAAGATATGTAGGCACAAGACTCAAATGTCTTGGCGAGCACACTAATAAAAAATATATAATTTCGTAACCATGAACTACGAACGCTCTGAATTTCTCATTGCACGAGGGAATACGTAGGCATAAGACTCAAATGTCTTGGCGAGCATACTAATAAAAAACCCAAATCCCGTTTCTTTCTTGTCCATATAATAATTAGAACGCAAGTAAATAATAAGCTAACAATTAATCATAAGAATAACTAAATGGGTCCCATCGAGTACGATGGAGGTAAGGGGTGCTAATACCTTCCCCTTACTTAACCGACTCCCGAACCCAAATTTGGTTGCGAAGACCATCTTTGTCCATTTCATTTCATTTGTGGGTTTTATCAATATTTTCCTCTTCCCATTGGAATAAATAAAATTTGGTGGCGACTCTGTTCGATACAATTTCGTGGCGATGATTTTTTGACCCGCGACAGGTTGTTCCAAATTACTATCTTCAGAAGGTGTGATCCCCGCACCCGGACTTGGTCAGATAGTGCATCGGAGGATTATACATCTCCCTCATTCCCATTTGAAAGGGCATCAGAACTTCCAGCTACCTTTCATTCTCAAGAGATATTCAAAGATCCTTCAACAGAATACCAGGGTTCTCAAAGAATTTCCCCAGCCAAGGGTACTCAAACAAGACAAAAGATCATCAACGATCACAATATAGTCATATCCAGATGACTGGCGGAAATTTATTTTCCCAAATAAAAGCTCGACATCATATTCATACATCATATTCATACATCATGCATCATGCGCATATTCATACGCATATTCATACACAACATCACATGCATATTTCTCCGGGAATATCTCACATTTACATGCATCATAAACATTGCATATCACTAACTCGATTTTTCAGGTAGACGGATATCTTCAACAAAGATGTTCTCAATCACATGCAGTGTTCACCTGAATTCCATGAACGGTTCTCTCAGATATAATCAAGCCGAAGATTCATTCTGATCACTTACCAACTCAAAAACAAACATCACAGATCTAAAGCGATACCTCAGACGGTTCCAGAACGATCTAGCATCACAAATCTAAAGCGATACCTCAGACGGTTCCAAAACGATCTAACATTGCAGATCTAAAGCGATACCTCAGACGGTTCCAAAACGATCTAACATTGCAGATCTAAAGCGATACCTCAGACGGTTCCAGAACGATCTAACATTGCAGATCTAAAGCGATACCTCAGACGATTCCACAATGATCAACTTCCAAAATCTAAATCGGAAAAACTTTGGACAAGTTCCGTAACGATTATCTTCCAAGACTTAAAGCGGTAACTTTGGACGGTTCCGAAACAGTCAACACAAAGACTTTCAAATCCTTCATCAAGATATAATCAAAGGATTCATTCTGATGAACAAACCATCAACCCATTCACCAAGTGGCATCTGAAAGCCCATCTCAGGTAATGTGTCAATCTGCCAACAACATTTCGCAGACGACATTCAAATGCAACTTCCAACATCTCTTCTGATCAAGGTAAGTGCAAATTTTCAGGGCATCTAAATATTCAATCATCTTCTACCTTCAGATTTCAGACAATCTCTTCAGGTTTAAGAAGATTGAATAGGGGCAACTGTTATACCCCAAAATTTGCCCGCATCTTTTTTCAAGAAAACTCCAATCTGAAAATTAAGAGTCTCATATAATTATGGATTATTTCAACAAATATCCTGACATATGAAATACTTAGTTTTTAGAATTTTTCTTATACAGTAATTTGGCCTACAGTTGAATTTATTCTTACGCAAACGCCAAATACTGTTTATTATTTCACACATGCTATTTATTTATTTACAGATAAATAATACTGACACAATTGGTACAGAGTTAAATCTTTTTGCAGGCGCAGAATCAGGAAACTCAGACTGTACTGGTAACAAGTAGATTATTATTATCTTTTGTTTCCCACTAATTTTGGTACTATATTCCATTATTTTCAAAAATCTTTTCAAATCTCTTTTTCAAAAATCAAATCCTAACTTTATTTTCTACATCTCTCTTTTTCCCAACACTATCATACACTTTCTTTCAAATCTTACTTCCACTCAAATTTTCCTTTTGTACGGAATCACATCATTCCCCAACGTCTCTATCCTTCTTTCCATTCTATAAATACCTCCCATTTTCTTCCATAAAATCTCACATCAAATTCTAATTCATCTTTCAAATTCCTACCTCATATCTATTTTCTCTTCTTCCTTGACAAGAATGGCAAAGTGGATAGAGACACTGTCTCTTACAGTCATCACCATTGCTACGGTGATCATGACTTTCTTCTGCCTGCATAGTCCTGAAAAGTGTGGACCTGCAATGGTTGCACTCCCAATCATCTACATGTTATTGTTCATAGCATGGGTTATCAATCGTCATTCTTAAAATTTGCCGTATTTCTTATTTCTTAAATGTACCGTTTATTCGTCGTACTGTTCAATATAGTATGTAATATTTGTACTGTCAGTATTAAATGTTGTACTATCTGTCATAATATTGCTTAATTAATCAGATAATATTTTATGTGTTTTCTGCCAGTCAAATATTCATTTTTCTGTGCATTAAATGATTTTCAGGGTTATTATCGGTAATTTTGCCCGCATACAGTAAATATTAGTTATTTATTATGTCTGTGTTTTTTTTAACAAGTCATGTAAATAACTTTCATTTTTCACATAAAACAAAAAAACAACAAAAAAGAAAATTAACTTTGACTGTTGATTTTTCACTCTAACTGCTACGTCAATACTTGGACAGTCAATTGACAGCCAAACTGCTGGCAGTACAATTCTCAGTGTTTTGTACCATCAATCAAATCAATCTTTCACAATTCAAAATTCCAAGATTTTTGTTCTAGAAGTCTTCTGAATATCACGCGATTAGCAGAGACTCAACACTGCACAAAAATCAGGTACGCTTAACTGTCTCCTACATAAACAGTCCCTGACTAGGGTTTTCTTGTTTTTACAGGAGAAACAAGTTTTTGAGAGCTCAAATGGATTTCATGCACATCCATATATCTCAAAGTACCATCATACAAATTTTCAAACTTCAATTCACTCAGACGCACCGTCAGCAGCTCAAACAGTCAACAGACGACCCGTTTGACCAAAAAAGTCAACAGACAGTCAAGAATGAAATTTTTTGTCAAAGTCCATATTTTGTCAAAGGATTCATCATTTGATCATTGGATGATCATAATTCATCAAGGAAAGATCAAAAATCAACAAAACCCTAAGATTCAAAATTAGGGTTTTTGCCTGAAAAGTCAACTCAACTTTGACTGATCATAACTCTCTCATCCTTCATCCAAAAAATTCAAACCAAAGCTTATTTTGAAGGAAATTCAATTATCTTTCAAATGCAATTGATCCCATGGTCATTGGATTCACCATTTGAAAAATATGATCAAAGACATTACAGGTCATTTTCAAAGTCAACAAAAAGACACTTTTTTCAAAAGGACACACAAGGAGCTTCAAAAATCATTTTGACATGAGACCAAAGGCATTGGTTAGAGGACTCTTTGAGGTTTCCAAAAAGTGCAAGATCTCCTTCATATGACAAAAATTGAGGGATTTACACCTTGTTGAAGTTGGCTAAATTTTGGGAAAAGGCATGAAACCAACATTGCTCAAAAATGCATTTTTTCCAAATGGGGCCAAGTTTTCATGGTTCAAACATCATTTCCACAATATTATGGGCCTCCCACGACCAAGACAAAGCCCACACCATTTTTATTCATTTTTGGTTTAATTTTATCACATATAAGATTAAATTAAAAAGGAAAAATGGAAGAATAATACATAGCTTTAATCTTAAGCTAAAGCCTCCACAATTGACTTAATTATGCAGCAAGGAAGGTGCAAGGAAAGTCTATGGCAAGAGGTGTGGAAGAATTAAGCAAAGGTTGCTTAAATTTTAAGCTTGAAAGACAAAAATTCAACAAAGACAATTAAGGCTTCTTAGCTTAGTTTTTAAGCACTCCATGGCTTATAAATAGCTTATCATACTTCACAAACAAAGAGGAGAATGAAAATAGCAAGAGGGCATAGCATAGAACTTCACAAAATTCTCAAAAAATCTCATAACTTTGTAAATTTTCGTTTTCCATATTCCAATCAATATCAATACAAACAATCACTTCCAATCATCTCTTAAAGCAACATAGAGTAAGAATAAGCTCTTTGTTTGGTCCCATGAGAGTCGTAATAAGTGTATAAAGTTTTGCATGAACATCATACTCCCTCATGCATACCACACCTAATCAGGTATCCTTTTATTTTCTATTTTATTTTAATTTCTTTACAAAATTATTTAAAAATAGTTTTAAAAATCCAAAAAATATACAAAAAATATTTTTAGACTTCTAAAATAATATATTATTTTCTGAAATAAAAATATTTTATTTTTCTTCATAATTTCAATATTTTGCATAATTAATTAGTATATATTTATATATTTGCTTTTTAATTATTCTAACCAATCAAAAAAATCATTAAAAAAAAATTGTTCTTCATATAAAATATTGTTTATATATTATAGACTAATTTTGTACATATTTTGAATAATTTTCTCTTTAAGCTTTAACTATTTGTATAATTATTTGTATAATTAGGTTTAAATTAGCTTAATAAATTCCAAATCAATTTCAAAAATTCCAAAAAAAATTAGTTTTGTTTTAAATTAATTGACAAATATTTTGTACATATTTTAAACTTAATTTCTAGGTTTAAATCTATTTTCATCTTTTTTCTTCATTTTAATTTAATTAATCATGCATTAATTATAATTAAAACCAATCATAAAAAATCCAAAAACATGCCTTTTATTTTTCTTGCAATTTAAATTCCTAGATGAATGTATAGGATGTCAAATTCATGTAAATAGGCTAGTTTACATTTCCTGCACAATCGATGTAATAGCGTAGATTTACTTTCCGCACTTTACATTTCCGCATTTTAATTTCCAGCAAATATAAACTGCGTGTATGTCAAAGATAAAATTGAACCGTTAGATCACTAACTTCAAAGATAAAATATCTGAATTCAAACACAATCACACTTGCACCTCTTAAGGTAATCCCTTCTCATTCTTTTCAAAATCAAAGTCAAAATTCCACTGTTTTGAGTACAAAATCGAACCTTGCGTTTATATCCGGTGAAAGGATAGATTTTTAAAGGAAATAAGGATAAAGACCTTACAACTCAGGGTAGACCTCCTAGTTTGCTTGCTCAAATCAAAACAAACAAATTCTCATACACTGTTGTTTTTCAAAACAAAACTTTCAAAAAAGACAATACTTTGTATACATCCAAACACGGATTATTACAAAGTTAACGTTCTTTTCAAAACATCTTTCGAAAGATAAACAAGCATTTTGTATACATCCACACACGGATCATTACAAAATTCAATTTACAAAAGTATTTGAAACCACAAATGAGCATTCTAAAGCAATTGAAAAGTGATCGAAAAACAAGTGAGCTAAGCAAACTTAAGAGCCCATGGATAACCATGGATACAAAGGGTGCTAACACCTTCCCTTTGTATAACCTACCCCCTTACCCAGAATTTCTTAAAGGTCTTTTTTCTGTTTCTTTTATAAACCTTTCCTTAATTGGATAAAATAAAAGGTCGGTGGCGACTCTGTGAATTTTCAAAATGTGAAAGCATTAAGCGATAAAAAAGAGTCAGTTCACGTATCTCTACAGAACAGAGGTATGGCCCGGGATTAAAAAACGGAGGTCCACACACGGTTTGCACAATTTTTTCTCAAGCACATCCCTGTTAATTCATGTGATTTAAATGAATTTTAAGCATCCATACATGTTCATATGATTGTGTGTAGTGTTTCTGAATTGTCAATTGTAAGGTTTGGCACGTGAATGGTGCCACACCATTGTTAGGGTTCTTGTTCTTAGAATTAGGGCTTTTCAGTTAAAGCTGATTTCAGACTAAATTAACGGTCCCTTTAGACTCGTGAGGTTACGTACATTCAATCAGGGTTAGTTGTTTGTGTTTGTTGATGATAATTTGCAAGTTTAACAAAAAAATACCTATGGCCACGCAAGGGACCGTAGGTAAAGGTTCTATCTTTATTTGCAGAAACACATGGGACGGAGACGAAGCTGGGCGCGGAAGTTTATTTTTTAAAATTTTGATTAATGTAAAATTTAATATATTATGATTTAACTGTGATGCGTTGACAGCATATGAATCAGGTGTAGTTGGCTAAGCGAAAGGGGATGTTCACTAACAGGCCTGGGTTCGATCCCCAGTGGCTGTCCTTTCCTTTTGTTATTTTGCTAAACTATTTGTTGAGTGATGTTGTTTTCAGATCCCACGCGGCAAGTTCACCGCATCTCCACGACGCAACCTCAAACCCTTGCCATAAGATCTCATCCACTTCTGATCCAACGCCCAGTATCTGCAGGTGCACTAAGGGCTTTCAAATTTATTTTGTTGGTTGTTTTTTTATTATTTATTTTCCAAATTAACCATTAAATTAATTTATCTAATATTTTTACTCAACTATAAAATTGATATGAAATTAATATTTTAGTTAGTTTAACTTTTAAATTTAGTTAATTAGTTAATAAATATATTTTTAATTAGGGTTAACTAGTTAATAATTTTAATTAGTTTAATTAAATTAATTAGGATAATTAGATTAATTAGGTAAATTAGGGTTCCTTAATTAATTAGGTTTTTAACCAATAATTAATTTAGTTTTAGGTTTGTTCTTTAACCCTCAAGATTTAGAATTTATCACCATAAAAACATCGAACCCTTATTGTCGATCTTTAATGCACTAACATTTCTCCTCTTTTGCCCTTTTTCAGGGTTGACCCCGAGGCTACCTTCGACTACAAACCATATCAGATCAAATCAAAGAGCTAAGTCCTTTTCATACTTTTTTTTGTTATTATTTATTTCCTTTTCCCTTTTATTTTTATTTTTATAGGGTTATTTGAATTAATAATACACTCATTCCTTCTTTATATTTCTTCTTTTCCGATTTTTCAGGGTTTGCCAACCGCCAAAGCTCAAATAAACAGTAACCCTAAAACTCTAACTTCTTTTATTTTTTGCCTAATTATTACTTATGCCAAACCCGCTGGTTTCATTATTCCCTTCCCCATATTCTTATGTATATGTTCCTGGTTTGTATTGTTTGGCCTCAAAGGCACTTAATTTGTATATTGTACTTTCTGCCATGGTTAGTAATTTAGGGAGGGCATCTCTGAACTGAATTAGATCCATTTAAATTATAAGATAATATATTTCGAATTGAATCACATGATTGTTGCACCCATGCACACTTTTTGGTAACCCCTCTTGTTGCCTGTTGCCTGTTGCCTTGTTGCCTTGTGATTTTTTGCAGAATAGCCATGCCCCTCGAATAGGAGGATACCTCAGCCATGTTGCCTCGATTATGCAAAGATCATATGTCCCTAATGATGCTGCCTTCGATACACTAATATGATCTCGTCCCTCGGAAGTTGCCTACGAAAGGTTGAGGTATCCCCTGGTTGCCTACGAAAGGCTATTCTGATCCTTCCCTTAGACTACCTGCCTCTCTATGGCATGGGACAGTCTTATGGCGAACGATATTGCGACGATCCTTCAACCTCCAAATGAAAGGCTTCCTACCCTCTTATGGCATGGATAGACCCTTTCACCCTGAAAGGCTAAAAGAACTGATTGCCTTGCTCTGTCTAAAACATTTTCATATTCTTTCTCATAAACCTTCAAAATAGCTACGCTCATTTACGAGCTAAAGTCCATATTCACTTCTTCTACATTTCTAAACAAAAAAGAGCAAAGCAATTAAGAGCCTATGGAAAACCATGGATGCAAAGGGTGCCTTACACCTTCCCTTTGCATAAATTACCCCCCGAACTCAGTTTTCTTTAAAAAGGTTTTTTTCCTGTTCTTTTAGCCTTTCTATTTAATTTGGATAAAATAGAAGTCGATGGCGACTCTTGCTATCCGCAATATTTCGATATAAGAGTCAGTTCACCGTATTACAATATTCTAGCTGGTTCTTCGAACGTTCAAGCTTAAGGGAGTCGGCCTTTTTTGTTGCATCGTTAGCAGCTTTCCATGAAGAACCATGAGAAGTCACTTTTGTTGTGAGTTGTTCGTCAATATTTCGCTTTCGAAGAAGATTCGATTGGAGTTTCTCGATCAGAGAACCCAGTAAAACAATCACTTCTGAGACTTCCTCTGAAACTAGAAGTAAATCCACTTTCTTCAAAAGATTATTTAGACTATAACATTTGGTGGAATCCTTGCTTAGAGCTTTAACGAGGTTGGTTTCAAAGAACTTTTCTCTTATTTGACGAAGGAGATTAGGAATATCACCCTTGTCTCCAGTATCCGCCAGGACATTAGATGAAATTCCAAGCCCAATGGGTGAAACGCTATCAACACTTATCATGGTCTTGGGGAAGCTTACGGGATCAGTTTTCTTGAGTTGCTCCAGTTCTGAAGGAGTAAGTATTGCGAAGGTCTGCTTCGAAGTAGTCACAGGTGTGACTATAGTTCCGAAGGTCGGAGTTTCATGAGAACCAGGTGTAGGCAGTTTGGAAGTTTCCTCTGTAGCATCTTGCTCAGATATAGTGTCTTCGCTGCCAGTTGGTTGTCCAGCTGCATTTCCACTATCCAAACATTGAGGATTTTCCCCCACGTTTTCATCTTGATGAGTAGGTGGAGAATCATCATTTGAATGGCTTTCTTCAGCAGGAACAGTTGGGATGATGGTTGCAAGGGGATGAGCGTCTTCGAGAACTGGAGAAAGCACAGGAGATTTGTATCGAGAAACACCTGTGGTGGGCAGTTAGAATTGATCAAAACGAGAAGGTTGCAAGAAATTCATCTGTCATTCGAAAAGGCAGACATTTACCTCGAAGATTGTCAAGATCAATGTTTAGACTTGAGGTTTTGAGATCAGAAGTAGCTGTGCCTGCATCATCCTACATTTAATTTATGAGGTAAGATGTGAACTTAATCATTAGAATTAAAAATTTAAAAGATGATTATGTTGTGAAATCCAAATACCTTGATTGGAACATTATCTGGGCTTGAGTTATGGCTCTCTACAACGGGGATAGTACTAGCAGTCTGTAAGGGTGATCCATCAGAATATACCTTATCACTTGACGAAGTAAGCTTCGAATTCCCAGAACCCTTTTCTTTGGTTGAAGGGGTGGCAGCTTTCTGTCTTTTCTTTATCGCTTGTCTAGTGCGAGGAGGAGATTTATCTTCGTCATCTGAATCAGATGTTTGAGGAATTTTTTGCTTTGAAGGCGCTGGAGGTTTCGAGCTTTGAAATACATATTAAAACCAAGTGAGTAATATTCATTAAAATTTCACAAGTTAGAATATAAAGTATGTATGTATGTACCGTGGGTTTCTTGCCAGTGGTGACAGAATCACTCCCACTTGCCTTAGTGTTCCTCGAAGCTCCAGAACCCTTCTGCGTAAGGGCTTCCTTGATATTTCTCTTTCGAGTAACAGATGTGAACAAAACATGAATCAGTATTTCAATGAAGAAGGGAAAGTTAGTCGAAGGATTGTCTAAACCCCAACCTTCAGGTATTGGAGTCAAGACGCGAACGTGCTCAAGATCTATATGAAGATGTCCTTTGAAAGTATCCAAGGTATGTTTAGTCGGGACCACTCGTTCAGCGTGTTTTTTAGATTATTCCTGAAGGATTTTTAGGACATTCCCACACACAAACCAGTCTGGAAAAGGAGGGCTTAAAGCCACACCAAAATCAGCACTAGGTAGTGGAGGAAATTTTGAGGTATTAAGTTCGAAAGCCACTTCATAACATAGTTCAGGTCGAACAGACGTGGGCAATTTCAACTTATCCAGTTTAGCAGAAAACTTTTCACGTGAAGTGACTGCAGCTTCACGAACGGTCCCAGTTAGGTCATCAGGCCTGTAGATAGTTTTAAAGAATTTTTGAAATGCTTGGATTTCTTTAATTTGAGTCGAAGTACCTTTATGAAAGTTCGCTTGCACATCAGCAAAAGCTTCAGTTAGTTCCCGAGTAAGGCTTTCAGCATCGAAGATTTGCGTGGAATAATATTCTGTCCACCATTGATGAAAATCTATGGTAGAGTAAAAAGCAGGTTCGAAAGAAATGGGAGACAAGGTGGTGATGCCAACATATTTGGAGATTTTTGATTCATATTCATCTTCTGCCAGATGCGAAGTGTGTAGAAACATGTGATTCCTTTTGTCATACAAACATTTTAGTTTGAGTTGAACCAACCCAAATTGTCTCGAAACCAGATTTGGTTGATAGCAAAGGAGACAGCAGTGACTTTTTGGAGATCGAAGTCGGTGATATAACAATTTTGGGGTGAGGAAAGCTTCCCAGATAGCCATGGATTCGTCTTGTTGATCGGAAGAAGTTGATAGAAATTCTCGAGTAAACCATTTGGGACCCACTTTCCGTTGTACGAATGGAGCCATCGAAGGACTAAATTGATAACGTCTAGCGAACATCATTATGTATGCCAAGAAGGTCTCACGAAGTTTGCCAGTTTCTTCTTTTGGAGTTAGGTAAGCTAATCTGGTTCCTTCCACTATTCGATTCTTTATAGCTGTACTTTATTCATCCACAACACTTTTATATGGGAGGTAAGCCTCAAAAGTGGCGTTAAGCCATAGTTGCAACAACCAGAAAGGACCAGCAAAAAGAAGAGATCTTGTTTTGTAATTCTTAACAAGGTCTGTTGCTTCACCAAGACTCTCATAAAGAAATCCTAAAATTAATTGGCTTAAGTTTAACTTTTTCCCAGCATTTAGCTGGTTAGCCATGCAAAGATATCTTTTTGCTACTTGTATGGACCTAGAGCAAAAGACGCATCTCGAAAGCCAGAGTGCTAGAAATGCAATATGTTCTTCATCTGAGACGTCTGTGGTCGTTTCGTTATGGTATTATTGAATGAAAGCAGTATAAGTGACAGTTGCTTCGTTAAATTGGATAGTGTCAGTATCCATGAAATTGGGATCGAAGGTTTCTCCAGTCGGTCTAAGCCCTGTGATAGCAGCTACATCGAAGAGGGTAGGGGTAACCATTTCGCATGGAAGGTGGAAAGTATTGTGAGAAGCATCCCAGAAATAAACTGACGCTACTAACATGGTTTGGTTATATTCTAAGCATGTTTTGGATAACTTGATTAGGTCATAAATCCCTAGTTGCTTCCAGAAAGAAGCCTTTTGTTTTTCCACCTTCGTTAGCCAAGCATAATACAATTCAGGATCTTTTGCTAAAGGAATTGACCTAAAGACTTTCACAAAATTGGTTACATTGTTTAACCTAATTTTCTCTAAGACCAAAGAAGTTTCAGACAAAGCTTCTTTTGTGTTATCAGGATCAGTTAAGACCGGATGACCTTCTTCATCTATCTTATTCTTGCTAACTAAGGGTCTGGTTTTATAATAAGGAGGGAAGAATTTACTCAAAGAGGGGTTGTTTCCTCCTGGTAAAGGACCCATGAAAGCATGAGTTTTTCCAGAAAGTTCAAAAGGGATGATTACCTGAGAAGCGTAGATAGCGCGCGCCTCTGCAGCATTTGGGTCTGGAATATGTTCTTGATTCCCTATTGGTATCGGATTTTTAAGCTGTTGAATGGGTTGAAGAGCATTTGAAGAAGACGCCATGGGTAAATTTGATTCAAGAAATAGGTTAAACGAGGCCAAAGAGGATTTTCTTTTCTATGTTGAAGGAAAGGAAAATAGAAGTGAAAGTTATGCGAGGGTAGAAGTTCAAGTATTTAAAGGTTTAACGGAAACCCTTTCAAATCTTTTGGGTAAAAATCAAAAGACACTCGGCAGGCGTTGATTTAATCCAACGGCGGTCGAATAGTTGTTAGCCTTACTCCTAGTATATAGGAGTAATGATCATGAGGTAATGACAGAACGTGGGAATGTAAATTCTGAGAAGACATCTTTGAAAATGACAAGACGTTTTGAAAATGGAGTCATAAATGATTATGATGTTAGTGAGTTGTCTTGGAACTCTGAGAAGTGAGTAAAACGAAATCTCATTATAACAAGAAACGCCTATTTCTCTTGTTTTTCGAAACATGCATTTATTGGGGGCAATTTGTTGGCTGAAGATTTCGTTTAAGAAGAATATTCTTTGAAGGGTTTAGAATTCGAAGAAAAGATGGTTGCTGATGGCCATTTCGAAGATTAAAAATGGCTACTGATGGCCATGTTTCGAGAATGTTGTTTAAGTTGGAATAAAGATGGTTAGAATTGGAGCTAGTTCAAAGTAAAATTATCTTTGAGACTTCAACGTTTTGCGAAATGCGTAAGGTACTGAGACTGAACGTGTCTTCGTGGAATTCTCGGTTCTGATCACGTTGCCACACGTCGAAAGAGGATTCAGGCGGGAGGATTTGAATTTCGAAGTAGTTTGTGTAACCGCACAAAGACAGATGGCATCCCATGGATTCTTGTGGGAACCGTGGCATTAGATTAGTATAGGACCGTTAGGGTCGAAATTAGTATATATAAGGGTCTTAATGTTAGGATTCCATGTGTTCATTTTGTACAAATCACTCGCAAATCACTCAAGTATCAAGTGTTTAGAGAACGAGTTCGCTGAGAAATGTATGTATGACACCAACACCATTTTAAATACATTTGTATCTTTCTTTATTCAAGTATCTTTTCAATTTCCTTTATCTTTTTCGTTTAACTTTCATTTTGAAGTACTCTACATTTCTGCATTTTACATTCCTGCATTTTACATTCCTGCACGTTATATTTCTGCACTTTACTTTTCTGCAATTTACACAATTTATATTTCTGTTTTCTTTGCAAAAAGTCACATTAACTTGTATAACAAGTATTGTTTTAAGTGAATATTCATACGATCACATCACAAACAAGTTTTCTTGAAGTCAGAACAGACAAGCATGAATCGAATCATATCGAATACAATTGTTTGACTATGTTCTAGGATCAATCTAGTCGATCCTGCGAGTAACCTAAATATATTTTATAGTTTGGAAGACTAGCGATTGTTTACCGGAAATCACCGTAAACACTTAGTAGGTGTATAACAAATTTTGTAAGTTAGGGCTTGCCTACGGCGACAAGAAGCCTTGTACGGTGGTGCGTATGGTGGTTTAGAGGACCTGTTCCCTGTGAGGTAAGTGTGAAGACAAGTTTCCAACATATTTTGATGAAGACGAACTCAACACTACCTTATCAAAGAAGTACTAAAAGATATATGAAGATTTCACTTGGTTCATAAGATTTTGTTTCATCATCTTAGGTATATGAATTACATATCATATACATTTCTTAGTGCTCAAAATATTTTTCATCATGCATTGAAAAATTTATTTTTCATGTTTGAACCATGTTAAATCACTTTCAAATATAATCTATTGACTACTTTGATAAATCAATAGATGTTGCATATGGTTGGTTCAAATACTTAGATAAATTGTCAATTTTTCAAACATTTTGTTTTTTGTAAATTGTGGCAGTTTGACCCATTGTAACAGCACTAAAAACCGCCACAATTTGCACTAGTCTGAAGCAAAATTTTAATTTTCAAATTTGAAAAACATTATGCACTTATTAAGTCAAGTATTCGTTTAACCGGCTTAACAAGTCCTGTATATAATTCAAAATTATGTCTTTTTCATGAACCATTGTCACTCTAAACTATTGCAAACCTTCATGAAAATGTCTCAAATTTTTGCATTATTCATAGAGGTTTCTTATGATGTATTTATGGCAACAAAAAACATTAGTTTTACAATCACCTCTTTCAATCGAAATTCTACAAAACTCTCTACATAATTTTCATTACAAATTTCCATACTTAGATGTTTTTTTTTTAGAAAATTTCCATATCATTTTAAAAGCATCATTGAGCACTTAGAGAGTTTATGATATTGATATTTCATATTTGAAAGAAAAGAGGACTTTGGTCATTTTTTAAGTCTTGCCCATTATACAAACTTTCTTCTTATACAAATTATTGCTGTGTTACAAATTCCTAAGTATCAAGGATTATTTGATATTAGGTGTGTTTCCTTGTTATTCAGGATTATTGGAAACAAGAGACTGGAAAAGAAAGGATTGTTTTCTTTTTTTACTTTTTTGATTTGTATACCTTGTTGTCCAGGATTTTTAGAAACAAGAGAGTTGAGTTTGAGAGAATTGTTCTCATTTCAACTTGGTTGATCACAAGAGGATTGTTCTTGTTGATTGTGTTAGTCTTGTAAAAGTCCTAACCATAGTAAAATATTGTTCGTGTTGAAAGAAGACTGGAGTACTCTCGGATTATGAGGGAAACTATGATACATCCTTGTGTTCTTTACTTTTTGCACTTTACTGCTTTTGATGCCTAACATAACCAGAAAAGAAAGAATCAATTGTCGTAAAATCGGATAAATTTTTAAAGTCCTAATTCACCCCCTCTTAGGCCCACTCAATACTTACAATTGGTATCAGAGCAGGTTATAGGTAACTTGTTCCTAAAAGATCCAGAATGGCTTCCACATATGCGGTTTTCAAAGACGATGGTAGCAATAACAAGCCTCCATTGTTTTGTGGTGAATATTTCAATTTTTGGGAAATACGCATGAAGGCGCATCTAGAATCTCAAGGAAAAGAAGTTTGGAAAGTAGTTATATATGGTCCTTTTGTTCCTACCAATGTTGTTAATGGTGTTGGCACCCCTAAGCCCGAAAGTTTATGGGATGAATATGATGAGAAAAAAGTCCTCTATAACAAGAAAGCAATAAATCCTCTTCAAGGTGCTCTTAGCATGGATGAATTTTTCGTATTTCGGCATGTATAACAGCAAAGGAAATATGGGATGCATTGGTGGAAACTCATGAAGGAACTGCTGAAGTTAAGAGATCTATATTAAAAACTTTGATAAATGAAATACTTGGTAAATGAAATACTTGATAAAGAAAAGATTTGTTCATTTGAAAAATCGCTTAAAATCACTTGGTAAGACTTTTACTACTAATGAACTTAATCTTAAAGTGCTTAGATCTTTAAATAGGGAATGGCAACCAAAAGTGACAGCAGTATCCGAGAAAAAAAATCTATCCAAAATGACTTCCATAACATTGTTTGGAAAACTTCAAGAATATGAGAAGGAACTTGGAAGTCTTGAAAAGCATGAAATTCGAGTAAAAGATTCAAAAGACATTGTCTAAAAGACGAGAATCAAAATTTACAATAGAAATCAAGAGGATGAGTCCAATAGTGATGAAGATGATGATCTTATAAAAAAGTTTGAAAAGTTTCTAAGAAAAGAAATAAAAAAAACGAGATCATCAAAAGGGAAGCACCAACAAGGAAGGTTACATGCTTTGAATATGGAGAAAAAGAACATGTTAAAAGTGAATGCCCTACACTTGAAAAGAAGAATAAATACTTCAAAAGAAAGAAGGACAAAAGGCCAAAGAAATCATATGTAGCATGGAATGACAATGAAATAAGTTCATCTTCAAATGAAGAACATGTAAATCTTGCATTGATGGCATCATATTATTCCGATGATGAATTTGAAGAGGTTAGTAGTGAATTTCCCTCTCTTGATAATGATGTCCAAGGTGATATAAATGAAATACTTAATGAATGTAAAGTTTTGTATAAAATGGCATCAACACAAGAGAAACAAATCAAATCTCTTGAAAAAAATATTGACATCATGGAAAAAGATTTTGAAGTTGAAAAATAAACTTTTCATGAAAAGGAAAATAAGAATTTTACATGCCAAGAGTGTGATTCACTTTATTTTCAAATTTTCCAATTAAAAATAGTTCTTGAAAGATATGAAAAATGACAAATTGGTTTGGATGATTTACTTAGTCAACAAATATATTCCAATAATACAAGTGGACTTGGTTATTCAAATTTTAACAAACCAAGTACTAGTAAAACTATCATTGTTAAGGCAAGTTGTAACACCCATTTTATTTTATTTAATCGTCGAGTATATTTTGACTTGATTGAAATTCGTTTAGGGTACTTCCATGATAGAACCTTAGTTAAGGGCATTGGAGAATATTTTATGGTGTGTTATTAGTAGTGAGATTGATAATAATAGCATAAGGTTATTATTATTATTATTATTATTATTATTATTATTATGATTACTGGTATTATTATATAATTAGTATTATTTTCTAATAATTAAAATTAGATTTTTAAGGAGTAATGGGCTTAGTGAAGAATTATAAGGAGAAGAATAGGTTAAGTGGGTTGGGTAGATATAAAAGGGGAGAGTTTTCACATAATAACAATTAGGGTGCTTAAGGACTAAAGGTGAACGGCTGCTAGAGAGATTGTGAAGAAACCAATTCATCGGAAATTCCAAATGATTCCAAGGTAAGGGGGAGAATCTATTTCAATATGGGTGTATTATCATGAGAGGGTAGTGAGGGTACCCTTCCCTCGTATAGATTTCATATTATTCAATTCTGTTTGGACATGCAATTATGATTGTATGATTATTTTATTAATGAAAAGTTGGGTGATTGAATTATAATGATATGGTTTGCGTAAGAATGTCGTTGTTGTTGCTGTTACAATTATCTGATTGGATGGCAGTGATTTAATTGATAAATTGTGACTAAACATTGTTGTGTATTAAAGTTATTGGTCTGTTAATCGATAGGAGTAAGATCGTAGTACATAAACTAGCGAATCAGAGGAGGAAGGGACGACCGGCTTGGAAGGGCATGTGACGACCGTCCCATGGGCAGTGTGCCGATCGGCACACATGTGTGTGTGTGGGGGGGGGGGAGAACATGACGTCCGCCATGTGTGTGTTATGTGTTGGATTAGTGTGAGGGGCATCTGTACGCGTAGGTGTAGGATAATACTGTCATATACAACAACTTCTCTAGGACTTCATTTTGGTAACTTAATAGTCAGTAAATTAATTAGATTAATTGAATTAAATATATTCTTTAGGTAATACATATTTCTTCAGGATATAACAGAACTTGATTGGATTAAGTGGTTCAACCGAATTATAGTGAACATATACATTAAATTATTGGATTCAAATAACAATACTAAATTGGTGGAATTATTGGCGAATTAATTGTGTAGTTAATAATTTAGAATTAGTGATGCACTTAGTGATTTGTATGTATGTATGTATGTATGTATGTGTGTTTGTCTGTTTGGACGGGTGTGGTAATACTAGTAAGTATTACGGTAAGTATAAGACTTACAGATGATCAGGAGGATCGTATTGGTGTGAACATGTTTTGCACGTGTGAATTATATACATATTGTTGTCATACATTCATGGTGTTATTGGTGAAAATAGGTCATTGCTCAAGAGGAGTGTATGTGACCAGTGGTGTAGATAAATCATTGCCTAGGAGAGGTGTATGTGATTTATCTGGTTCAATTGAATGAACCTTGGTGATTGGTACTACATGCATTGTGTCATTATTTGAGTCACATTGCATCTTAAATATTTGATTGGATTGGTGTGGTTGTGTGATTACTACTCTGAACATGATTATTTCAGCATTAAATTATTGAATGTAGTTCTCACCCCTTTGTTGTTGTTGTGGTTACGTCTGTACTTCCTTGGAAGTACAGATAATTCAGGTACTTGAATGTGCACGGAGTGCGTGTTACCTGTTCGAGTCTTAGGAGTCACTCTGATACGTAACACAGGATTTTGGGAGTTTTATTTGTTATTTCTTTGATCATTTGGTTACGTATCATTTGTTAATTGGAGATTTGTTGAACCACGAATTAATGTGGATGATTTTTTTGGTGTTTAGGCATATTGACAAGTTGAGATAAAACAATTAATTTTCCGCTGTTTTGTTTTATTAATACAAAAAGTTGTTTTGGTTCGTTTTTAATGTGACATTCCACTTTATGGTGAAAAACTCTGATTATTTTCTTCTTATTGCGTAATTTTATTTAAATGGGAATAGTGGGGTGTTACACAAGTGACTAATATCCATCCAAGAAAAAGTGAATAAAGCACGAAAAGTTCATTATCATCCTAAGAAGAGATTTCCTAAAAGAAGTCTTATGTTCCTATATATAGAAGTAATTTTGTTGCACATGTTTTTATTGGGGTATAATTGGTCACACACCTAATACTTGCTATATAAGGAACTTTAGTGTGGCAAATGGGAATTATGCGTGGGTCGAGAAAGGAACTAATTATGAAGGACCCAAGGCACATTGGGTACCAAACAAAACTTAATTTGTTTTGTAGGTTTGCTTGAAGACCACTACAAAACTTAATTTATATATTTTAATGTTATATAAATTTGTGTTAATAATTTTGAATAAAAAATTACATTATTAGTACTACAATTTAAATTGATACTAAACCTTAATTAAATGTCATAAGTTAATGGAAAATAATTTATACCAACTACTTTTATTATCGAGGAATAAATAATATGGAAGAAATTTATATTGTTGACAAAAAAATAATATATCGCAAGGACTTTAGTTGTTAACAAAAAAAATTATCTCAAGGACTTTACTTTTTGACAAAAATACATTTTTTTGCAAAAACTAGTTATTGTCTTATGTCAAATAAGGCAACAATAATTGTTGTTGTAAAAACATTAGTTATGACACCGACATCAAATATTGCTGCAAAACTTTTTGCAACAACACTTATACCAGCGACATGCAGCGATAATTTTTTCGTTGTGAAAAGTACATTTTGCAGCAACTTTGTATTTTTCTCAGTGATATATGTCGCTGCCAAAAACCATTTTTCTTGTAGTAACTAATTTTCATCCCTAGTTCTAAAGTCCAAGGGTTATGTCACATATAGGGACAACCATAAAGGAAAAATTCTTGGCGTAGGCAAAGTTGGAGCACCACCTTTCACATTCCTTGAAGATGCACTTTATGTTGAAAAACTAAAGCATAATCTTCGAAGCATAAGCCAAATTTGTGACAAGAGCTTCAAAATCAAGTTCATTAAAGATGAATGCTTGATTGAAGATAAATCACTTATGAAGTAAAACTCAAAGGTAAAAGAATCAATATTTGCTTATGTTCCTATGCTGCATGGTTAATGCATGTTTGTTTGATTTATCTTGTGATATTGAATCATTTCATGGCCTTGTATACTTGTAAATTTACTTTCCTTCACCCATCTTTCCCTTATTTTTTAATGTCAGTGGGGAGATAAAGATGTTTTGCTTGTGTATTTTCTTGTCTTGATTTTTTAAAGGTATAGTTACTCCATCAAGATGATCAACTCCAAATATTTCTAAGTTTCATATACAAAGGGGAAGTTATACATCATAGGAGGAGAAAGTGTTCCGGAAACTACAAAGCATCAAAAGGAATATTTGTCATCATCAAAAAGGGGGAGAATTTGAAGACAAGTTTCCAACGTGTTTTGATGAAGACACACTCAACACTACCTTAATAAAAGAAGGAGGAAGAGATCTATTAAGATTTGACTTGGTTCACAAGATTTTTTTCATCATCTTAGATATATGATTTCCATATCTTATACATTTCTTAGTGCTCAAAATATTTTTATCATGCATTTGAAAATATATTTTTCATGTTTGAACCATGTTAAATCACTTTCAAATATAATATTTTTCATGTTTGAACCATGTTAAATCATTTTCAAATATAATCTATTGACTTTGATAAATCAATAGATGTTGCATATAGTTGATTCAAACACTTAGACAATTTTTCAATTTTTTCAATTTTTCAAAAATTTTGTTTTTTTGTAAATTGTGGAAGTTTCACCCATCATAACAACACTAAAAACAACCACAATTTACACCGGTCTGAAGCAGTATTTTAATTTTCAAATTTGAAAACATTATGCACTTGTTAAGTCAAGTATTTGTTTAATCGACTTAACAAGTCATGTACATAATTTAAAATTATGTTTTTTTCATGAACCATTGTCATTCTAAACTATTGCAAACCTTCATGAAAATGTCTTAAACTTTTGCATTCATTCATAGAGGTTTCTTAGGATGTATTTAAGGCCAAAAAAAAAGTTTTTCAATCACCTCTTTCAATCAAAATTCTACAAAAGTCTCTACATGATTTTCATCCCAAATTTCCATACATAGATGGTATTTTTAAAAAATTGGTTAATACATATTTTGCCCCTGCCATATGCGGTGTAGTTGAAAAACCCCCCTGCCAAAAAAAAGTTGCAATTCGTCCCCTAACATATGAAGATTCCCCTATTTTGTCCCCTCAAGAAATTCAGTCATCAAAATTATTGACGTGGCCATTTTTTTAATTAATTTTTTATTATTTATTATTATTTTTAATAACGTGGCTGGATTTCTTGTCCCCTCAAGAAATTCAGTCATAAAAAATTAATTAAAAAAAATGGCCACGTCAATAGTTTTGATGATTGGATTTCTTGAGGGGGCAAAATAGGGGAATCTTCATATGTTAGGGGACGAATTGCAACTTTTTTTTGGCAGGGGGATTTTTCAACTACACCCCATATGGCAGGGGGCAAAATAGGTATTAAACCTTAGAAAATTTTCATATCAATTTAAAAGCATCATTAAGCACCTAAAGAGTTTATGATATTGATATTTCATATTTGAAAGAGAATAAGACTTTGGTCATTTGATTAATTCTTGTCCATTATACAAACTTTTTCTTATACAAATTATTATTGTGTTACGAATTCCTAAGTTTCAAGGATTGTTTGATATTAGGTGTGTTTCCTTGTTATCCAGGATTGTTGGAAACAATAGAGTGGAAAAGAAAGGAATATTTTCTTTTTCTACTTGTTTGGTTTGTATACCTTGTTGTCCATGATTGTTGGAAGCAAGAGAGTTAAGTTTTGCAATTCTGGCGTAACAGATTCATATGTCGTGAAAGATGTCGAGACATGTGATCTATCAAAAACAATCAGCAAAGAATATACATAGAATTATACCAAACTTAAAGACAAAAGACACCAAAAATTGTTAACCCAAATCGGTGAAATCACACCTACTCTGGGGGCATACCATGCCAGGAATGAAGTCTACTATAAGCAGTATTAACTCTAAGTTAAACTAGTCCTAAGCAACTTCGACCATTGCAACTTCGTTGGTGTATGTTGAAGCAGTAAAGCGGCAAACAAAAGATTGGAAGTATTTCAAGATTTATCGTGTCCACAGAGAATGGTCTGGTTAGAATGTCAAACAACAGTTTCCGTATTTTTGAGCTTGGTTTTGAATGGTTTAAAGTAAATGCGGGAATTAAAAGATATGAACATAAAAAGAATTCAATCTTTGAATCCAAGAAAATCTGACAGATTTGTGTTACATCCACCTATCAACTAATTAAACCTACTGATCAGTTGCACTTAACCCAAATCACTTGTCAATATCATCATATATCACTCACAACAAGGTTATGTTTAACGCAAAGTTGAGAGAACAATCGTATTGTCTCGTAGGCAATGTCGCGCGCGACTCAACAACACAAAAGCATTAAGAACCAATACCCACGATGAACATCAAACCTAAATCTATCTCTAGAGTCCAGAATCTAACAAATAATCATTCTAGATAGAGATTTGAGAAGTATATGTCTATAATGTAAGTACAAACCTACACTCATCAAGAAGTTTTCGATTCATAGCAAACATCATAAGTGAAATAATACCAAAGCACAAGTGAATGACTAAAGGAAAAGTATGATTTTGGCTGTCTAAGACACTTTAGGTCCACCCACCACATGCCCAGGTCGACCTATAAGGCTTCATTTACTCAGCATAAGGATTTGTCTCAGATAGGTCAACCCAGCTAGTCCTTAGGTCGACTCAAACTGAAGCAAATAAAGAAGTTTCACTTCTGTCCCATTTAGGTCGACTCAACAAAGTGCCTAGGTCGACCTAAACTGAAGAAAAATCACAAGAACCATATCCAACTGATCTTAGGTCGACCCAAAGCCCTAACAGGTCGACCCAATTGGCAACAAACATGACTTTGTTGAATCTGCTCCACTTAGGTCGATCGAATCAATGAAGTAGGTCGACCTATCTCCTCAAAACTTGCAAAATTATGTGTTTGCTCTGCATCAATCGTTCCAGCACCTATTTATATCATTTTCTGTTAACTATTCTTTTTCAAGACCAACAACTGAAAGATACACAAAAGCTTCTCATCTTCGTTCTTCTTCTCAACTCCAACACAATTACACACAATCATTCTTGCGTTGAGGGTTTGTGATCAAGATCGATAATGTCCATGGAAAGGAATTGAAGGTTCCCAGTGGGTGAATATTTTAGGGGTTTTTGGTGAGTAAAATCTGCGGATTTTGTCCTCCAAGATTGGTGAATTTTGGGGGGTTTTATCAAGAGGCTTCATCAAGGATTCAGCTGAGTGTGAAGATTGAAGAACAAAGGTTCGAGCAATTCACAACATTGCAGAACGGGAATCAACGATAAGCTCTTGGAGGATACTTGATCTGGCTCAAGATCAAGGGGAAGAAGATACAAAGAATCAACATAATCGGTTTATCGTTATTGCTTTGTTATCTTATTTGTACAAACTGTTTTCAATCATAATGAAAGACGTCCCAATTCCCGTTTGGAATTTGGTTGCATATGTAGTTGTAGCGAGGACGATCGACGAACTGCCTGAACAAATATCGTGTTCTTATTGCATTTATCTTTTCGCTATTGTTACGGTTAATTTTGGTCATAATTGCAAATTGATTAATGTATCAAGTGTTAAACTTGTGTGATAAGATTCTGCATAAACATCACAAGTCACCACACATTGATTCATAAGTCAATTTGGACATTATCACCAAGTGTTTGATATATTGCTTCTGTCATAAACGCTTTCGCCATATTTTAATAAGGAAATCCGATTAAATTCTGAGGTATCTATTCACCCCCTCTAGATACTGAAGCCTAGCGTCTAACAAGTGGTATCAAGAGCTCTAGTTTATTCCTTGCTACGTGAAACACTTATTGGACAAATGGCTTCCGGACCTAAAGGGGCTCACAATAGAGCTCCAGTTTTCAATGGTGAAAACTATGGCTATTGGAAGGATTGTATATGTCGCAATGGTGAAACAAGTATCAGTCGCATTATCTACAGCTGAAGCAGAATATGTAGCTGGCGGAAGCTGCTGTGCTCAGATATTGTGGCTCAAACAACAGCTCATTGATTTTGGCATCAAACTTGATCGCATACCAATCATGTGTGATAACAAAAGCGCCATCAGCTTAAGCAAAAATCCTGTACTACACTCACGAACCAAGCATATCAAAATAAGGCATCACTTCTTAAGAGACCATGAAGAAAAAGGAGAAGTTGTATTTGAGAATGTTGAGAGTAAGAAGCAATTAGCGGACATCTTTACCAAACCTCTTACAACCGAGCCTTTCTTCAACATTCGCAAAGAATTAGGGATATTGGATATCTCTAATTTGAGCTAAATATAGTTTTGATCATCTATTTATTCTAACTCTATCTATTGATTATGTTCAAGCTAACATATCTTTTAGTGTGAAGGTAGTACGCAATCAGTCAAGGATCGTGCTACATTGACCAAAGGAACATACCTCACCTTACATCATGATGACAAGATATCTGAAAATCAAGAAAGCGGTAACATGTTTGTTGCTCACTTCCAAAAATATTATTGATTCTCTAATATGCAATCAATTGACATGATTATAGTGACCTCATATATGCTTCTCAATGATTCTCACTTACATTTAGATTGCTCATCATTAAGCATAATGTGTCATGTTTAAGCATACTTTTGGTAGTTTAAGCGTCCATATGGTAGAACATGCAGATATTTTCAATTCATATGATATTTGCTGCATTCCATGCATTTGGGTAGAGCTGTCAAAATGGGTCGAAGCCCATGGGCCGGCCCATCAGGCCCGAAAATAATTAGGGCTTGGGCCTTATTTTTCGAGCCCATTTACATCCGGGCCTTTTTAACCCCGGCCCTAAAAAGCCCTACAAAATATGGGTCGGCCCGTATGGGCCATGGGTAGCCCACGAGGCCGATTTTTTTTTTTAATATAACTAAAAATTATCCTTTCCTAGTTCATAAAGGTATGCTATAAACAATTTGCGTATTATATATTTTAATTTTTCATTGGTATTATAAAGGTATAAATATCAAACAAAAGTTTATGGTTTGACTTAATTTCAAACCAAAAGGTTTCATCCTAATATAATTATGTAGATAGTATAGAAAAGACACTATGATGTATTCTAATTAAAAATAAGGTTGAAATGATATTTAAAAAGTTATGATGTAATTTTTTAGGGTAGGATATAGTACAAATCATATATATAACATTTTGCTAAAAAATAATAACCCACCAATCTAATTATAGTTGTTATAAAATTTTATAATAGTGTGTTGTTATGAATGTTATAAAATTATAATTGTCATGAATATTTATATCTTAAAATTTGTTGGAACAAGTTATTTAATTATGTGTGCAAAATTAAATATAATTTCTAATGTATTTTGAATAGTTGAAATTAAGTTAATATATTGTTTTACATTTTAATTGTAACTTATATAGATTATTTAGAAATCGTAATATTATATATATATATATATATTATTGCATGCAATTGTATGGTTATTAGAAAAATAAGGAGAAAATTTTATTTTTTAAAAAATAGGTCCGTTTAGGGCCGAGGCCCATTTAGGGCCGGGTAGCCCGCAGCCCAGACAGGGCCGGGCCTGTGTAGTAAAAATGAAGCCCATTTAAAAATGGGCTTTTTGGGCCCGGCCCTGAAAAGCCCGAGGCCCACATGGGCCGGTCCGTTTAGGGCCGGGTAGCCCATTTTGACAGCTCCACATTTGGGGTCTTTTGAGTCGACCCAAATTAGCATTGAGTCGACCTACTGAAGTAGTTTTCAAAAACAAGAAAAACACTATCCGTTACGTTGACCTAGCTTAGCCTTAGGTCGACCTATTCTGATTCTTTTAAAAACTCACAGACACTGCTTTGTTTAGGTCGACGCAGCCTATCATTAGGTCGACCCACTGCAACAAAAATTCCCAATTTTGGGCTTTTAGGTCGACCCGGCACATGTTTATTGCATATACATCCATTCATTTCATCTCTTCCTCCCTCTTAAACACAATCTCTCTACGGCAACCCTAACATCCCAAGCACCAAATCTCTCAAACCTTCAACATCTTCCCCAAATTCATCTTCAATAATGCCTCCCAAGTCCAGAAAAGGAAAAAAAGTCGCCACCGGATCTTCATCTCGACCGGTAAGTGCTCTCGCTCTCGTTTATCCTGATTGTAAGGGTGATTTTGAAAAATGGCACATGAAACGGACAATTATTAAGCAATATGTCTACAACCCTAAGGTAGGCGACCATATGAATATTCCTGAAGTAACTAGTCTCATTCAACATCAACATATCCATCCACTGTTGGAGTGCGATACTCCATATAATGAGGATATCGTTCGGGCATTCTATGCAGGGTTACAAAAGGGAGATTTATTTTATTTCCGGTTTAAGATGGGTTCACGCTCCCACTTTGTGAATGAACAAGTTTGGGTGAGCATTCTTGGCCTTACCTTAGAAGGTGATGAATACCGTTTCGAAGATGGTGATTTTCCGGCAAACTATGATCATCTAGCCTACATGAAATCAATTCTCAAAGACCCCACCGTTCTTGATAAACCAAATGAAACTATCACCGTCGGTAACCTAAAGAGAAATCCTAGGCTATTGAATTGGATTATTTCCCGTGTCATTCGACCACGGTCGGGTGGATACTCTAGGATTGAATGGAATGAGATTGTGCTGATGTATTTGCTGGAAAATAGAACTCGTGTGCACTGGCCTAACTTCTTTGCCACCAAATTCTATAAGGTCAAGCAAAAGACCACTGCTCTATGCTATGGATCGATTATTTAGAAAATTGTGAACCACTTCGGTTTGACAATTGATGGGATGACTTACACCAGAGTCAAACATCCTAAAGAATTCTCCCAAAGGACTTTGACTCTCATGGGATATCATTGGGATCCTAATAGGCAAGCATACTATCTCATCCAAAAGGTAACTAGAAAAATCATCAATAACTATGATGATCCTGCTTAATTCGGTTCCCATGGAGGAAATGAGGAGGAAGAACATGACCTTGATATGCTTATTGATGATGATCATGTCATGGAAGATGTTCCTCATGATGAAGACTCGAATTGGCAATATGTACCTCCTCAAGAAGAGGAAATTCATTGGGGATACACAGCTCCGCCACAACCGCACCAATCCAACATCATTTCCATGCTAGAGAACATGCAGCTTCTTCAACAACAACACTTTGAGTCACAACAACTCCAGCTTCAGCATATGCAATAGGTTCAACAGGAACGCTATAATGAGCAACAAAATCAGTATGAAAATCTGCATCGCTTGGCTCAAGAGAATAAAACTGATTTTATGACTTTTGCCTCCAATCTCACTGAAAGACAGAATCTCTTTGAAGAGACAGCAACAAACAGACACACTAGTCCGAGTCAAAGCTTCAATATACTTAATAGAAGTGTTCTTGACTTACTTGAACAGGTTGAAGACGATAGACCTCAAGGTTTTCAGAGAGGAAGAGGTGGCCAATACCATGGAAGAGGAAGACGTTAGAGCACATTGCATTTGCATAAGTTCATAGCATTTGCATTTCATATCATATCAACTTTATGCCTCCATTATTTTTCTTGTTGTAATCATAACGCTTCTTAAACTTGAACCTTATGCTTATCCTACTATTGTATGTTCATTGTTATCTTGTTATAATTATTATGTGTGTTTTCTTCTATTACCCTCGTTGTTTCCATTTTTTTTGATGTTGTCAAAGGGGGAGTATATGAGAGAGTATGAGTACGGGGGAGCTTACGCTTTCAAGTACGGGGGAGCTTATGCTTTCAAGCACGGGGGATTTCACGTCATTCAACCGATGTTTGCCATCATCAAAAATGGGGAGTATGTAAGTACAAACCTACACTCATCAAGAAGTTTTAGATTCGTGGCAAACATCATAAGTGAACAAATACCAAAGCACAAGTGAATGGCTCAAGGAAAAGTAGGATTTTGGCTATCTAAGATACTTTAGGTCGACCCACCACATGCCCAGGTTGACCTATAAAGCTTCATTTACTCAGCATAAGGATTTGTCTCAGATAGGTCGACCCATCTAGTCCTTAGGTCGACTCAAACTGAAGCAAATAAAGAAGTTTCACTTCTGTCCCATTTAGGTTGACTCAACCAAGTGCCTAGGTCGACCTAAACTGAAGAAAAATCACAAGAACCATATCCAACTGATCTTAGGTCGACCCAAAGCCTTAACAGGTCGACCCAACTGGCAACAATCATGACTTTTTTGAATCTGCTCCATTTAGGTCGGCCGAATCAATGAAGTAGGTCGACGTATCTCCTCAAAACATGCAAAATTATGTGTTTGCTCTGCATCAACCGTTCCGGCACCTATTTATATCATTTTCTGTTAATTATTCTTTTTCAAGACCAACAACTGAAAGATACACAGAGGCTTCTCATCGTCGTTCTTCTTCTCAACTCCAACACAATTACACACAATCATTCTTGCGTTGAGGGTTTGTGATCAAGATCGATAACATCCATGGAAAGGAATTGAAGGTTCCCAGTGAGTGAAGATTTGTGGGGTTTTTGGTGAATAAAATCTGCGGATTTTTTCCTCCAAGATTGGTGAATTTTGGGGGTTTTTATCAAGAGGCTTCATCAAGGATTCAGCTGAGTGGGAAGATTGAAGAACAAAGGTTCGAGCAATTCACAACACTGCAGAACGTGAATCAACGATAAGCTCTTGGAGGATACTTGATATGACTCAAGATCAAGGGGAAGAAGATACAAAGAATCAACATAATCGGTTTATCGTTATTGCTTTGTTATCTTCTTTGTACAAACTGTTTTCAATCATAATGAAAGACATCCCAATTCCCGTTTGGAATTGGGGGCAGATGTAGTCGTAGCGAGGACGATCGACGAACTGTCTGAACAAATATCGTGTTCTTATTGTATTTATCTTTTCGCTATTGTTACGCTTAATTTTGGTCATAATTGCAAATTGATTAACGTATCAAGTGTTAAATTTGTGTGATAAGATTCTGCATAAACATCACAAGTCACCACACATTGATTCATAAGTCAATTTGGACATTATCACCAAGTGTTTGATATATTGCTTCTGTCATAAATCAAAGCCATTGAAAACAAGTTATCAAGCAAACAATTAAACGATTTATAGCAAGTGTCATTTTTTAATTCTCTAAAAGTTTTCATCATCACATTATAATAAGTTTGTGGTTTTAAAACACATATAATACTTCTAGTAGCGGTTCGGAATAGACGCGAGTCGATCCCTAAACGCTTTCGCCATATTTTAATAAGGAAATCCAATTAAACTCTGAGGTATCTATTCACCCCCCTCTAGATACTGAAGCCTAGCGTCTAACATATAACAACCCAAACCCCAAGCATAAAGCAAAAATCAATAATAATCACCGATAAAAATTTGAGAAATAGATTTTAAACAACACCACAATCAGTAGATATACATAGAATCAAAGTAAATATACATACAAAACCACATAAGAGGAAAATACAAAGAGAAGAGATAAAAGGAATCAACCAACTTCCACGGTGTCAAATGGGATTGAAGCTTAATCCGACTCCGAATCCTCAAAATTTAAGCTCCAAATATGTTGTAGAATCATCCAAGAATCAAATAAATGAATGTGATGGTGTTGGGACCTAAAAATTCCCAAACCATACATAAAAAATGTATTTTTGCCCTAAATATACAATTCTGCCCAGCATATCTCGCTTAGCGGTAGTAGAAGCTCGCTAAGCCCGGTCTGCTGCAATTTGAAATATTGTTTCGGCCATAACTTGAGAACCGTAACTTCGATTTGCGCCCGTTTCGAAGCGTTGGAAAATTTATTCAATGCTCTATCTAAAAATGACTAAACGGAAACCAAATTGATTATTTTTATTATCCTTATTTTGAGCCTTATTCTTCGATGAATTGCTAAACATTGCATTCTTGAATCTTAGCCTTTGGCTCTTATTACTCGATGCTCAAATTATGAATGAATACCTAAAAAATGAATAAAAAACTATCAAATGGTACATAAATGAATCAAAAACTCGAAAAATACGTAATATGTACAAATATAACAAAAACATACGCATTCACGCACAAGTTAAGGAAAAAGAGACGATAAGTACCGCAAAACTATATACAAAAATAACTACAATTTGTCACTTATCAAACTCTCCTCGATTTAAACTTGTTTGTACTCAAACAAAAATCAAATAACTCAAAGAATCAAAATTAATAAACCAAAAAAACGTGAATCAAAAAGTTTTTAAAACGGATGACAAACGTACGGTTCAAACAAATACGCATAACAAGGTAAACACTTACCACTATCCTACAACGACAACATATAAACGAAACGAATCCTAAGTACAAAAATCATGTTAAACATTCTAAAATAACACAAGCTCACATCATGAATCCCACCTAGAAAAATTCATCAATAGATGAAAAACACACAAAGGTGAAGGACTTTGACACTCATCCAACAATCTTGAAAAGAAAATACTAAATTATGCATTCATCCAAAAATCATATTGAAAATACAAAGACAAGAATCAAAAGGGCTTTTCAAGGTTGTAATATGGCTTGGTTAACAAACAAAGGATAATTCCTAAAGCTGATCGAAACAAAAACTTGCCTAAACCTAAGGGAGTGATCAATCCAAAGAGTTTCAACCAATAAAATCCCAATCAAACTTCTTCATTATCACAAGTTGTCCAACCAAAACATACTACTTATTTTAACAATTGTTCCATACTTCTTTTTTTCTTTTCTTTTTCAAAACTTTACAAAGATCATGGCCTCCAACATATATGAACAATGGAAAGCTTCCTCACATTTGGGATTTGGGAACTAAGTGATTAAGTCAACAAGCAAGTAATGCAAAACAATGAATGACATGGTAATTGTACAAATGAAAAGTCTCCTAAGCATGTTTTGCTATAGAAAGCGATAAATGAGTACCTTGAATGATACAACTTCAAAAACAATCATTACCATACATCCTCGAGTTAATACACTCAACCTTGGCAAATTACCTAAAACATTCCTCAAGCTAACGGAAAAAAATTGACGATAAACAACCATAAAAGAATTAGAAAAATAAATACTATTATCTACTACTAAATAGCCTTGGTGAAAGTGGGAAAGAAGGGGGCCAAATGAATCCATTGGCACAAAATAAAGATGGCCAAAATTCCTGAGCATGCTAAGCGAGCACAGACCGCGCTTAGCGATAGCAGGAAAACTCAAAAAAATCAGAATTGCTTTCTGATCTTGCAACCAAAACTCCACTTCACCTAAACATCTCATTTACAAAATAAACAAAACTTACAATCGTTAGGGTTCCTCCCAACAAGCGCTTGTTTTACGTCGTTAGCTCGACGCCTTTATTGTTTTAGTGTGATTGGTAAGTAACTTCCTTTGTCATGTCATGGTGATGTCTCACCGTGTAAACCTAAAGAAAGTGTCCTAACCAAAACACTTAGCAAACGTTACAGGTACAAATATATACAACACCTGCACAAACATAAAAGAAAAACACAAATATACAAGTATGAAAAAATACAACTATTATCATACAAAAAAGGAAAAGTTGTGAGTGTTGGATACACAAGTTGAGAAGTGAAGATTTGAAATAAAGCACCGGTCCAATTTCAACTTGTTTAGCCAACATTCACCAACAAAGTATACTTATATGTAACATATACAAGGAAACATGTAGAGGTGAAAATATACAATATATACGATATATACAAAGCTTAAAACCAAGGAAACTATTGTGATGCAATTTTAACACAAAACACCATTCCCCGACAACGGCACCATTTTGTTGAATCGGTAAAGCGGCAAGCAAAAGATTGGAAGTATTCTAGGATTTATCCTGTTCATAGAGAATGGTATGGTTAGATTGTCATTCAACGGTTTCCGTGTTTCTGAGCTTGGTTTTGAATGATTTAAATTAAATTCGGGAATTAAAAGATATAAACATAAAACGAATTCCCTCTTTGAATCCAAGAAAATATGATAGGATTGTGTTACATCCACCTATCAACTACTTAAACCTACTAATCAATTGCACTCAACCCAAATCACTCGTCAATATCATCACATATCGCTCAAAACAAGTTTATGTCTAACGCAAAGTTGAGAGAACAATCTTATTGTCTCGTAGGCGATGTCGCACACAACTCAATAATACAAAAGCATTAAGAACCAATACCCATTGTGAACATCAGACCTAAATCTATCTCTAGAGTCCATAATCTAAAATATAATTATCCTAGATAGAGATTTAAGAATTATATGTCTATATTAACCCAAACCTCAAGCATAAAGCAAAAATCAAGGATAATCACCGATAAAGATTTGAGAAATATATTTTATACAACACCATAAGCAGTAGATATACATAGAATCAAAGTAAATACACAGACAAAACCACACAAGAGGAAAATATATAGAGAAACGAGAAGAGGAATCAACCAATTCCCACGGTATTGTCAAACGCGATTGAAGCTTAATCTGACTTCGAATCCTCAAAATATAAGCTCCAAATGTGTTGTAGAATTATCCAAGAATCAAAGAAATGAAGGTGATGGTGTTGGGACCTAAAAATGACCAAATCATACCCCAAAAAATGTGTTTTTCCCCTAAATATACAATTCTTCCCAGCAGATCTCGCTTAGCGGTAGTAGAAGCTCGCTAAGCCTGGTATGCTGCAACTTGAATGAAATATTGCTTCGGCCATAACTTGAGAACCGTAACTCCGATCTGCATCCGGTTTGAAGCGTTGGAAAGCTTGTTCAATGCTCTATCTAAAAATGACTAAATGTTAACCAAATTGATTATTTTTATCATCCTTATTTTGAGCCTTATTCTTTGATGAATTGCTAAACATTACATTCTTGAAGCTTAGCCTTTGGTTCTTATTACTCGATGCTCCAATTATGAATGAATACCTATGAAATGAATGAAAAACTATCAAACGGTACATAAATAAATCAAAAACTCGAATAATACTAACTACGTACAAATATAATGAAAACGTATGTATTCAAGTTGAGGAAAAAGAGACGATAAGTGCCGCAAAACTATATACAAAAATAACTACAATTTGACACTTAACAGTGTAGTCTTTAGTAAATTCCACCATATTAATCATAGATGACTCAGAATAGTGGGCGCCTGCCACTTGGAGAGGATCATCATCAATTCTCATTTGAGACTTTAACTTGTCTCCAAACTTGAGCCTACCGTTCTTAATTGCACCTTGAACAAGATTCTTGAAAAGAAAACATTGAGAAGTTTCATGGCTTAAAAAGTTATGATACTTACAAAAACCCCTATTTTTTCCTTTTATCTTAGCGCCAAGAGGTATTATCATCTGGCCATATTTGACTAATAAATCAAAAACATTGTCATACATGGTGACGTCGAAAGTATAAGTTTTCTTAGAGAAACAAATCACACTTGTGTGGTTCGACTGGGTTTTTCCCATTCGAAGGAATTAAGAATTTACAAAAATAAGTTGGTCCTTGTTTCAGTTCGCGGGGTCAATTTTTCTCTCGTTAAAATACAAAGGATCATTACACATCTCTTGATTGCCTTTGTCAAATTCGACATAGGCTTTTATTTTCTTTCTATTGTTATTATTCGCCCTAGGTTTTTCGATTTTCAGACGTTCTATCTATCGAACCCTATCAACTAATTGGGCCATGTCCCTCAAGTGTTAGGTATCCAACTTCTTCCTAATGGAATAGTCAAGGCCCCCACCGGCCATTTTGACTAACTCGTGCTCAGGTACTTGCGTAAAGCATCTAGCCTCGAGCATATGGAATCTGTTCAAATAATCATCTATTGGCTCAGTGAATTTTCTTTTGACACTTGCCATTTCCTTCAGACTAATATTTGTTTGTCCCAGGTAGAATTGTTCATGGAACAGTCTTTCTAATTGAGCCAAACTATGTATTGAACTTGCTGGAAATTTGGTAAACCATGTAAAGGCATTTTTTATAAGGGAACTTGGAAAGTATTTCATCTTAAGGTTCTCGTTATTAGAAATTTTTCCTGCCTCTATTAGGTATTTGGCCACATGTTCGTTAGTGAACTCGGTAGTGTCCCTAGAAAACTTAGTAAACTTGGTGACTTTCCATCTAGGGGTACGTCTGATTGTAAGATATACTCATTCAATGGTGATGTGTAACTTGGCCTATGAAGGCTAACATTGACCCCATTTTGCGCCATGATTCTTTCGATCATGGCTTCTAGATTATTATTTGCTGCTATATCATCACGTTGAATTTGATGTATGACTTCATTAGCATTTTGGTTCCTATTCACCATCACTACCCTTGGTTCTCTTTCCCTTGGAATATGTGGCTCATGTCTAAGTGGTTCGACTCTAGATTGTTCGACTGCCACTCCTTGATTTTCCACATTCTCCTAGGGTGGATTTCTTTAATTTTGTTGGACTTGGTTAATAGTGGGGTCTTATTTGAGGAATACCCCTTGATTTTCTATCACCCATTCCCTCTGAGGATGTCGAGGAGTTGTGGTATACCAAAGAAATCAAAAATGTGCGTCATTTGCACTACCATTTTTCAATATGCTTGAGTAGTGTTTTGGATCAAAGGGTTGAATATTGTACCCATTGTTTGGGCAAGCATCTGTACCATTTCATGGTTACTTTTATCCATTCGCTACCTTATTAGTGCTGCAGAATTATTTGTTAGAACAAGATTGAATCTATGTTCAGAAACTGGTTTTGATGATAACAAGTATATATTTTGTTTGTAACAATTTTATTACTAATGGTTTCATTGAGTGTGCTGATGTTACTCTTCACATGTCTTGTTAAGTCGGAAGTTCTGAAAGCTGAAAGGCGCAAAAGATCGCAAAGGTTCAGACAAGTTCAAATGGGAAGATAAGAAGTAAAATAAAAAAGATCTAATAATCTGAAACAAAAAGCTGATTAATAAAGACAAGACACAATTGAAGCTCAATTTGAGCAACTCCTAAAGGTACCATAAACGCAACAAACAAATTCTGATAGAAGCCACAAAATTAGAAAGCAGCTTTCTTGAAGAAAAACAAACACGCAAGACTCTGACACAAGAAAGAATTATGTTAAAAACACAATGATTAGTGTTATACCCCAAAATTTGCCCGCATCTTTTTTCAAGAAAACTCCAATCTGAAAATTAAGAGTCTCATATAATCATGGATTTTTATTTCAACAAATATCCTGACATATGAAATACTTAGTTTTTAGAATTTTTCTTATACAGTAATTTGGCTTGCAGTTGAATTTATTCTTACGCAAACGCCAAATACTGTTTATTACTTCACACATGCTATTTATTTATTTACAGATAAATAGTACTGACACGATTGGTACAGAGTTAAATCTTTTTGCAGGCGCAGAATCAGGAAAACTCAGACTGTACTGGTAACAAGTAGATTATTATTATCTTTTGTTTCCCACTAATTTTTATACTATATTCCATTATTTTCAAAAATCTTTTCAAATCTCTTTTTCAAAAATCAAATCCTAACTTTATTCTCTACATCTCTCTTTTTCCCAACACTATCATACACTTTCTTTCAAATCTTATTTCCACTCAAATTTTCCTTCCCCAACGTCTCTATCCTTCTTTCCACTCTATAAATACCTCTCATTTTTTCATAAAAAATCTCACATCAAATTCTAATTCATCTCTCAAATTTCTACTTCATAAATCCATCCTTTCTTCTACCCCGACAAAATGGCGAAGCGGTGGGAAACGTGTTTTCTTATAGTCATCACCATTGCTACGGTGATCATGTCTTTCTTCTGTCTACATAGCCCGGAACACTGTGGACCTTGGATGCTTATGCTCCCAATCATCTACATGTTACTATTTGTAGCATGGGTTATCAATCGTCATTCTTAAAATTTGTCGTATTTCTTATTTCTTAAATGTACCGTTTATTCGTACTGTTCAATATAGTATGTAATATTTGTACTGTCAGTATTAAATGTTGTACTATTTGTCATAATATTGCTTAATTACTCAGATAATATTTTGTGTGTTTTCTGCCAGTCAAATATTCATTTTTCTGTGCATTAAATGATTTTCAGGGTTATTATCGGTAATTTTGCCCGCATACGGTAAATATTAGTTATTTATTATGTCTGTGTTTTTCCTAACAAGTCATGTAAATAAACTTTCATTTTTCACATAAAACAAAAACAAAAACAACAAAAAAAGAAAATTAACTTTGACTGTTGATTTTTCACTCTAACTGCTACCTGAACAGTCAGTTGACAGCCAAACTGCTGGCAGTACAATTCTCAGTGTTTTGTACCGTCAATCAAACCAATCTTTCACAATTCAAAATTCCAAGATTTTTGTTCTAGAAGTCTTCTGAATATCACGCGATTAGCAGAGACTCAACACTGCACAAAAATCAGGTACGCTTAACTGTCTCCTACACAAACAGTCCCTGACTAGGGTTTTCTTGTTTTTACAGGAGAAACAAGCTTTTGAGACCTCAAATGGATTTCATGCACATCCATATATCTCAAAGTACCATCATACAAATTTTCAAACTTCAATTCACTCAGACGCACCGTCAGCAGCTCAAACAGTCAACAGACGACCCGTTTGACCAAAAAAGTCAACAGACAGTCAAAAATGAAATTTTTTGTCAAAGTCCATATTTTGTCAAAGGATTCATCATTTGATCATTGGATGATCATAATTCATCAAGGAAAGATCAAAAATCAACAAAACCCTAAGATTCAAAATTAGGGTTTTTGCCTGAAAAGTCAACTCAACTTTGACTGGTCATAACTCTCTCATCCTTCATCCAAAAAATTCAAACCAAAGCTCATTTTGAAGGAAATTCAATTATCTTTCAAATTCAATTGATCCCATGGTCATTGCATTCACCATTTGAAAAATATGACCAAAGACATTACAGGTCATTTTCAAAGTCAACAAAAAGACACTTTTTTCAAAAGGACACACAAGGAGCTTCAAAAATCATTTTGACATGAGACCAAAGGCATTGGTTAGAGGACTCTTTGAGGTTTCCAAAAAGTGCAAGATCTCCTTCATATGATAAAAATTGAGGGATTTACACCTTGTTGAAGTTGGCTAAATTTTGGGAAAATGCATGAAACCAACATTGCTCAAAAATGTATTTTTTCCAAATGGGGCCAAGTTTTCATGGTTCAAACATCATTTCCATGATATTATGGGCCTCCCACGACCAAGACAAGGCCCATACCATTTTTATCCATTTTTGGCATAATTTTATCTTATTTTAAGATTAAATTAAAAGGAAAAATGGAAGGATAATGGATAGCTTACAATCTAAGCATGAGTCATCAAAGAATCTTCAATTTTCTGCAGAAGATTGAAGTACAAGGCAAGAGCATTGAAGAGGAGAAGACTTGGTCAACAATTCAAGGGTTTTTAATATAAAAAAATCAAGAATTCCACAAAGGCAACTAAAGGCTTCTTAGCTTCAATTCTAAGCACAACATAGTCTATATAAAGGCTATAACACTTCACAATCAAGGGGGACACGAATTGAGAGCCATTCTGATCCTTGTACCATGTTTGTAACAATTTGAAAATTTCAAAGAAATTCAAAATTCGAATTCTGAGTTTAATACATTTTCAATATAAACTAAACACTTAAACACCTTCCTCAAGCATTACTGAACATATCTCAATCATTTCCAAGTCCTGAAACCTCATAAATCGAGCTACCTAGGCCACGGTTTGTTCAAACTAAAACTAACTTATATCTCATAATCCATGCATGTTTAGCAAGATGTAGACATATATTTGTGTTTGGTTTGAGGTCCTAATCGTTTCTGGAAACTTAATTGAAGTTTGGACGCCTATACGAAGGATCACCATTTTAGGGTTCGAACCTTTAAATTTGGGGTTTTACGATCCATGCAAAATTATGAACTCTAAGTAGTACCTTTAAACTCGCATGAACAAGACGAATTGAACCATGGCATCGCGCCAAATTTATATTAATGTTTGCTTGCATTCGTTATTTTCAACAGGTGTAAAAGGTTGGAGTTTTTACACCACCTGCAATTGAGAGGTGTAAAAGACCCATCCTGAGGAAGAAGATGATGCGTGGCGTCCTCTGATTGGCTGGAGGGCGCGCGCGTGTTTTTTTAAACTGATCTTGGATTCAGTGTTTTGCAGGTGCACCACGTGCGATGGTCCCCCACTTTAATCACCTTCTGATCCACTTGCCAGCTCATCCAACGTTCCAGAACACTCATCCTTACCATGTTCCCTCATGAATTTCCACATCTGATCAGTATCCTTTTATTTTCTATTTTATTTTAATTTCTTTGCAAAATTAATTAAAAATAGTTTTAAAAATCCAAAAAATACACAAAAAATATTTTTAGACTTCTAAAATAATGTTTTATTTTCTGATATAAAAATATTTTATTTTTCTTCATAATTTCAATATTTTACATAATTAATTAGTATATATTTATATATTTGCTTTTTAATTGTTCTAACTAATCAAAAAATCATAAAAAAAATTGTTCTTTATATAAAATATTGTTTATATATTATAAACTAATTTTGTACATATTTAGGATAATTTTCTCTTTAAGTTTTAATTATTTGTATAATTATTTGCATAATTATGTATTAATTAACTTAAATCAATTTCAAATCAATTTCAAAAATTCCAAAAAAATTAGTTTTGTTTTAAAATTAATTGACAAATATTTTGGTACATATTTTAAACTTAATTTCTAGGTTTAAATCTATTTTCATCTTTTTCTTCATTTTAATTTAATTAATCATGCATTAATTATAATTAAAACCAATCATAAATAATCCAAAAAGATGCATTTTTATTTTCTTGCAATTTAAATTCCTAGATAAATGTATAGGATGTCAAATTCATATAAATAGGCTAGTTTACATTTCCTGCACAATCGATGTAATAGCGTAGATTTACTTTCCGCACTTTACATTTCTGCATTTTAATTTCCAGCATATATAAACTGCGTGTATGCCAAAGATAAAATTGAACCGTTAGATCACTAACTTCAAAGATAAAATATCTGAATACAAACACAATCACACTTGCACCTCTTAAGGTAATCCCTTCTCATTCTTTTCAAAAATCAAAGTCAAAATTCTACTGTTTCGAGTACAAAATCGAACCTTTTGTTTATATCCGGTGAAAGGATAGATTTTTAAAGGAAATAGGATAAAGACCTTACAACTCAGGGTAGACCTCCTAGTTTGCTTGCTCAAATCAAAACAAACAAAATTCTCATACACTGTTATTTTTCAAAAAAACAAAGCTTTCCAAAAAGACAATATTTTGTATACATCCAAACACGGATCATTACAAAGTTAACGTTCTTTTTCAAAACATCTTTCGAAAGATAAACAAGCATTTTTATACATCCGCACAAGGATCATTACAAATTCAATTTACAAAGGTATTTGAAACCACATATGAGCATTCTAAAGCAATTGAAAAATAATCGAAAAACAAGTGAGCTAAGCAAACTTAAGAGCCCATGGATAACCATGGATACAAAGGGTGCTAACACCTTCCCTTTGTATAACCTACCCCCTTACCCAGAATTTCTTAAAGGTCTTTTTTCTGTTTCTTTTATAAACCTTTCCTTAATTGGATAAAATAAAAGGTCGGTGGCGACTCTGTGAATTTTCAAAAATGCGAAAGCATAAGCGATAAAAAAGAGTCAGTTCACGTATCTCTCCCGCTCAGAGGTATGGCCCGAAAAACGGAGGTCCACAGAACTGGCGACTCTGCTGGGGACTCACTTTCAAAAAACAAAATGTTTTCAAAAGGGGTTACCTTAAGAGAATAGATTACTTCGATGTTTTCAATTGTTTGACTTGATTGCTCTATTTTTCAAAGGTTTGTTTGGGTATTTTGCTTGTGTGAAAGATTCTAACCCGAATCTCGAGATACCTTAAGTATATGACAATAGACCAGGGAAACTGTACGGCATGTACTGATACGGTTGATCTGGTAGTCATCATTAGTGCGATACTTTGGTTTATACTGATGTCCCTTGAAAACGATCAAGGAGTATATTAGGCTTCCAAAATGTCATTAAACACTAATTTGTCTTAGAACCTTTTTAGTTGAACTTGACTTGTGGCCTATTAAGTGGCTAGCTTTGAAATTGATCGAAGTTAGTTATCCTCGAGGAATATTTTGATCGGCCGCTCGAGCGCCGTATTGAGATGTTACTTCCAAGGATCATAGAACCCGAATACTATTCTAGGACAGGTTTTAACCAACTCAACTGCAGTGGGGAGGGTATCACCTATCAGCTCCATACAAGCCTTTAAACCTAAGGCTATTGTTTGATTTGTTTTTGTGTGCCACATGTTTGCATCATAAGCATATCATTTTCTCACAAAACACTTCAAGGATCAAAGAGTTTACCTTTGTTTTTGCAGGTAATGGCTCCCGCCACCCGAGATTACATCCGAATCAACATCTCAACGGTACCATCTGAACTAAAAGACTTAGTGTCAGAATTCCCCAGGAATGTTCAATTCACCGAAAGGCATGGTCACCTACTCCATTTGGTTACCTCAAAATTTGAAGAAGACATGATACGGGTCCTGTTCCAGTTCTTTGACCCTGAACATCTTTGCTTTACCTTTCCAGATTACCAGTTGGTACCCACTTTGGAAGAATTCTCTGAACTAATTGGATTACCTGTTCGAGATCAATTACCTTTCACTGGTTTAGAGAGGATTCCAAAACCTGAAGTCATTGCTGCTGCTTTACATCTGCGAAAATCAGAAATCGAGTCCAATTGGGAAACAAAGAGCGGAGTTAAGGGTTTGCTTGCCAAGTTCTTATTGGAA